>NC_040879.1:61222841-61295810 GCF_003676215.2 Rhopalosiphum maidis | reverse complement strand
ATGAATTTATAACACGAGTCAAAATTGTCATTTAAAAGCATGTTTATAGTGTTTATGAAGTATAAGCATCAATGAATTACATGGAAGTTAATAAAGTTAAATAAGAATCATTTACATAATTTAATGGTGTTGGTTTCATGTCAATTAATTGAGAATTGAGTGTTTCATAAGCCATAAAAAATTTGAATTTTTAATATACTCCAATATTATCATATAAAAACAAGTTTTATAGAGTTTATGAAACATTAACTTAAATGTAATGTATGAAAGTAATTAATGCTAAATAAGAAACATATTCTCTTTCTAGTGGTGAAGGTTTCAAGTACTAACATGAGAATTGAGTATTTTATAAGCCATAAAAAATTTGAATTTGTAATTTACATTAATATTACCATATAAAAACATGTTTTATAGTGTTTATGAAGTATTGGCTTAAATGAAATGTATGAAAGTAATTAATGCTAAATAAGAAACATATTCTCTTTCTAGTGGTCAAGGTTTCAAGATACTAACATGAGAATTGAGTATTTTATAAGCAATTAAAAAAATGAATTTGTAAAATACGTCAAATTTACCATATAAAAAAATGTTTTATAGAGTTTATGAAACATTGGCTTAAATGTAATGTATGAAAGTAATTAATGCTAAATCAGATCCAATTTCTCTTTCTAGTGGTCAAGGTTTCAAGATACTAACATGAGAATTGAGTGTTTCATAAGCCATAAAAAATTTGAATTTTTAATATACTCCAAATTTACCATATAAAAACATGTTTTATAGTGTTTATGAAGTATTAGCTTAAATGTAATGTATGAAAGTAATTAATGCTAAATAAGAAACATATTCTATTTCTAGTGGTGAAGGTTTCAAGATACTAACATGAGAATTGAGTATTTTATAAGCAATTAAAAAAATGAATTTGTAAAATACGTCAAATTTACCATATAAAAACATGTTTTATAGAGTTTATGAAACATTGGCTTAAATGTAATGTATGAAAGTAATTAATCCTGAATAAGAAACATATTCTCTTTCTAGTGGTCAAGGTTTCAAGATACTAACATGAGAATTGAGTATTTTATAAGCAATTAAAAAATTTGAATTTTTATATACTCCAAAATTATCATATAAAAACAAGTTTTATAGAGTTTATGAAACATTGGCATAAATGAAATGTATGAAAGTAATTAATGCTAAATAAGAACCATTTTCTCAATGCTAGTGGTCAAGGTTTAAAGATACTAACATGAGAATTGAGTATTTTATAAGCAGATTAAAAAATTTGAATTTTAATAGACTCAAAAATTATCATATAAAAACAATTTTATAGAGTTTATGAACATTGGCATAATGAAATGTCATGAAAGTAATTAATTGCTAAATAAGAAACATATTCTCTTCTAGTGGTCAGGTTTCAAGATACTAACATGAGAATTGAGTATTTTATAAGTCAATTAAAAAAATGAATTTTTAAAACACGCCAAATTTACCATATAAAACATGTTTTATTAGTGTTTAGAAGTATTGCTTAAATGTAATGTATGAAAGTATTAATGCTAAATAAAAACATATTCTCTTCTAGTATTGAGAAGTTTTCAAGTGTACTAACATGAGAATTGAGTAGTTTTATAAAGCAATTACAACATTTTGAATTTTATAATACTACTCCAAATTATCATATAAAAACAAGTTTTATAGAGTTTATGAAACATTGGCATAAATGAAATTTATGGTAATGCTAATTAATGCTAAATAAGACTCATTTATTTAATTCATTGGTCTTGGTTTCAAGATACTAACTTTTTGTTTCACTTATATTAAGTTGCTACCAATTATATTCAATAACCATTTACACACACATTGCATAAATCCAATATCACTATCAATATCTTCTAATTTATTTTCAAAATAAGATGTTGATACTTTCCCAAAGTGGTATGAATGCAAATTTCTGTCTCAGCAAGCCTTGGGTGAACTGCTGCACTGTAATCTGAAATAAATGTAGTCAGTTAAATATGTAAAATTGATGGAGAATTAATTGAGAATTGAGTGGTTCATAAGCCATTAAATATTTGAATTAGTAATATTCGTCAAAATTATTATAAAAAAAACAAGTTTTATAGAGTTTATAAAGTATTGGCTTAAATGAAATGTATGAAAGTAATAAATGCTAAATAAGAAAGCAATTCTCTATCTAGTGGTCAAGGTTTCAAGACGCTAAATTGAGAATTGACTTTTATATAAAAAGTTAAAAATAGGAATTTATAATTCTCATTAAATTATCATATTAAATCATGTTTTATAGTGTTTATGAAGTATCAGCATCAATAAAAATACATGGAAGTTAATAACGCTAAATAAGAATCATTTACTTAATTCATTGGTCTTTGTTTCATGATTCTAATTTTTTTTTCACTTATATTAAGTTGCTATCAATTACGTACAGTTATTATTAAACGTACCTTGCAAAATACCATTATTATTATTATTATTATTATTATTATTATCAGTATTGTCTAGTCAAATTTCAACATGGGATGTCCAAATTTTCACAACTACTAAAAATGGTAATTCATGTATCATCGTGCCTTGAAAGATCTGCTGTGCTGCAATCTGAAAAAATGTAGTCAGTTAAAATGTGAAATTGGTAAAGAACAACATTAGAATACAGAGTTTTATATGCAATTAAAAATATGAATTTAAAATACGAGGCAAAATTATCATATAAAAGCATGTTTTATAATGTTTATGAAGTATCATCATCAATGAAATACATGGAAGTTAATAATGCTAAATAAGAATCATTTACTTACTCTAATGGTAAGGGTTTCATAACACTAACTTTTTGTTACATTTCTATTATGTTGCTATTATTTACATTCATTCACGTACCGTGCAAAACACCATTATTAATATTAATACCTTCTAATCCATATTAAACATAGGATGTTTGAAACTATTCCAAGCACTAAAAATGTTAATTCATGCTCAGCAAGCCTTGAGTGATCTGTTGCACTGCAATCTGAAAATATGAAAGTTAATAATGGTAAATAAGCATCATTACTTAATATAATGGTCAAGGCTACATGACTTTTAGTAACACTACTATTAATTGAATCACAATTATATTCTATACCCATTACTCGTACTTTGCATAAACCATTATTATTATCAGTATCGTCTAGTCCATTTTCAACGTAGGATGTTGTAACTTTGTCAAGTGTTAGAACGTTAATTCATGTCTTAGCAATCCTTAAGTGATCTGCTGTACTGCCATCTAAAAAAAAATTGTCAGTTAATTATGTATAATGGTTGGAGGATAAAATGTCACTACTACACACCATAAAGAGATCGAAAGTCTGTTTATGACAACTAGTACGTGGACAACACTGAATAATTCAGAAATGGAATAATCAAACAAAAACTAACAGACAAACTTCATTCCTATTTCAAAATACTTGAAAACAATTTAAAGTTGAAATTTAAATACAATACGAATATAAAACTGCAAAAAGATATGAAATATAAATCAGACAGTAAATACAAACGGTTATATCAATAGATAAACAATGTTTTATATCACTAAACCACAATCATGGATGAAAAACATCATATCAATTCGGATTAGAATATTCAACTTATTACATTTTATCTCTTGGCCGCCGAATTCAAAAATGTTTAATATTATAATATTTCATATACACATACATTTCAAACTGATTAACTGAGCATAATATAATGAAATAAATTTCCAATAATATTGTATACTTTGTAAATTCAGCAGGCATTGTATAAATATTATGAGTCTTAACATAGATACATAGTAACTAGTAAGACAAAAGTCAAAAAGTAATAACATTAAACTATATATGTATGTATTATTTAAGTGTTTAGATAGTTGCAGGTAAGCATTTATTATGCATTAATATTCTCCGGACTGTACAGTCCACTGGTTAACTAATTGAACTTAAGTAAACGGTCTTATATGTTATATATCTTATACATATAACGATTCATTATTTGAATACTTAACAATGTAAATAAATCATAATAATTTATTTTTATGTTCGATGTCCATAAAATTTAAATCTTTATCTCCTATAAATATTACCGAAGTTATATTGTGAAATTCAAAACAAATTACTACCAATCATACTAATATATTGCATATTAAATATACACATATAATTAAAACTAATAAATAATAAATGAAATGTTGTATTCGAGCAGATTTGAGTCTGAAGTGATCAGAAGTAATCTACTGACTGCGTCGTGCATTTTAAAAATGATGGTCGTATACACAACGAAATCGCTTAGGTACATATTGAATTCTTAACGCTAAACGAGGGATATAAACACTATAAACATTAAATAGATGTATTCTCTATATGATTTGATGAAAAACTATTTATAAATAAACTATTTTTTATGCTGTTGGCGTAATTGCTAAACGTTGAAACCTTAACAAACATAAAACGTGTAAAAAAAACAAAGTTCAAAAAGATACTTCGTTAAATCGTTATACGGTGGTATAGGTACCATACAGAAAAGTATGCGTGTACGAAAAAACAAGCCATTCGATTTTTTTAACCTTTCAAACTCGTCGTAGCATTTATGAGTCAGCACTCAAATTTCGAAATGATTAAACAAAAACTCAAATTCAAAAAATTCGAAAAATACGTAAAATCTAAGTGCCAAAAATAAAAATATAATCGTAACTTCGCAACAAAACGTCCGATTCCTTCGGTTTTGGTAGCGTTCGAATTTTTACAAAAACGTCTAAACGATGCGTAGAAAAAAATCGCTCTGACCACCAAAAAATTAATTGTTTCGTGGCGACAAAGTCCAAAAACTGCAAAATCCTAATTTCCGACGCCAAAAATAGGGGTAAAAATGAATTCTACAGTGTCACCACGGGACGCCGATTTTGATCACAGATCTACGAAAAACTGAACTTGTGAACAACAGAAACGTGGAACAAATATTAAACATTTTTTAAAATATCCATGGGGGGAGGGGCACAAGGAGCCATAGGACACTGCTACCACCAAAGCACTTTATGTAAAACGACTTTAAACAGAAATTTCCGTGAAGTAACTATGCCCCATACATCGAAACCCGGCCGAGTAACACTCGACTAAAAATTCAAATTTCGGAATTCCAAGACCCCAATGTGGGGTAAAAAACGGCATTTACGGTGTCCACAACAGATACCGCTTTTGATCGGCATCATCCAAAATACCAGAATCTTGAGTTTCAAACACGTCGAACGACCACTAAGGTTTTTCAAAAATATATTTGAGGGAAACAAATATTTATGCAAATATACAGTACTTATAAAGTTTTTTTTTTATTTATTTATTAAAATTAAAATGTTTCAGCATTTTATCATGCTATTACAAGTTTACTAACGTGTTCAATTACAAATAACAAATTACAATTACTAATATTTTTAGTTAGTGATATAGTGATATACATGCTAATGTTAGTTAATATTTATTTTTTAGTGGTAATTTAAAATCGATCTTCGTCTTCGCTTGACTGTGATAGAAGGAGATCTTGGGGTAGACGTGGTTTTAAACGCCGATTTTTCGTTTTTTATTTCCCAGGTTGTAGAACCGTGCGCCATCAGATGTATTGAGATTTGCATGAAAGTTTTTGAATTGTATTTTTATCCAGTCTTGGAGAAGAGGGATTCCCGTGACTTATAACTTTATACATAATAATAGTACTAATCATAGATAATGATGAAACACACTGCGAAATTAAGAATATTTACGCTATTGCAAAGATGTTTAAAGTCTACCTTTTGTAACTTGTACCTACGTATAATAAGTAATATAGTTGTTTTATTTACATAGAATATTATATGACTTTGACGTTTGCAATTTGTGAATATATTTCGTACAAATTGTACCAAGTCATAATTGTTTATAGTTTTTTGTTGCTTTTGGTAATTAAAATGTAGAAGGTTCAGTATTATCATACCGTTTAGGGTGATGTTAAACTTTTATTACTGAAACATATAATTATATATGCAAACTTGCAGTAAGTAAATAAAATAAATATTTAAAAAAGTTTTATATTGTATAACATAACTTTTCTAAAACTTTGCAATTTACAACTCGTTATTTCAACACATGATATAATCTGTTGTTATGATATTCATCTATAGATTTTGAGATTCAAATTGAAATACTAACATTTTAATATTGGTTGTTTCGTTTCGAAATCTTAGAGGTTCAACGCAGTGACACCTCGAGATCAAATTTCTGTTCTAAAGAATTTTCAATTTCAATTTGAAAATTAAAAATTGCTAAAAACAAATTTCCTGCCAATTTTTTTTTTTAAACTGCACATTTAAATCATCATTTACCGTCTAAACAATTGAGTTGAAAACTTTTACTAATTGGAAGACGCATCTAGGGACGAATTTGTCTCGGTCTTTGAACATTTTATCCAAAGGGGCCAGTATTAAAGGATTTAGTTTTGGAGTTTTGGATAACGTAATAACTAATAATAAATTGAGTTTTAACACAAAAATTTATGAAAAATTCAGAATTTGGACAGTTACACTGCAACAAAGTCATAAATGAGTAGATAATTTTTATATAATATGCAATGGTTTGTGAGGAATAATATTGAAAATTTTGAAAGTGCAGTAGGGTTGCCTATACAAAACACCTTCAAATCTGCATGACAAAATAATAAAATACAAAATGCGCTCAATTTCACTATTTGAGGTGTACTGTAAGATAAAATAATTAATAAAATAAATTATATCATAGAGATAGAATATTAGAAGAATCTACCAATATTCTATATTTCAAAATTAATTAAATCGTATAAAATTTGCCTATAGACCCCTTCTGTTGATAAAAAAAAAGGATCCGACAAACTGGCTATATTAATTAAGCATATGAATATATTATGATCACTAATATTTTTGAAAATATAAACAAAAAAAAGATCACAAATGTCCATAAAACTTTACTCATAAGTCATAAATTTTTTTTATAAGTAGGTATTAAAAACCTTTATTTTGATATTTATCAAAATCACAAAAAAAAAAAACTAACTCTTTTCTAGTTAAAAGTTGTCTGTCCCGTATTTTTAAGTTTTGAAAATGTTATACATAATTTTTCATACGTAGTTGTAGTTCATAAGATTAAAATCATAAAATCTAGATATGTAAAAAGATAATTATTTGTTATACACATTTCAAGTTCAAATTTGATTGAAATCAAATATAGCAACACAGATCACTAATGATTTATAATTGAAAAATATTCGTGGGCATATAAAAATTTTAGAATACATTATTACATTTTATACATTTATTGGCCTTAAATAATAAAAGTGAATTGCATAAAATTATTAAATTTATCGGAATCTTCTTGTCCATTATAGATGTAGGATGTTAAAACTTTTCAAAGTGGTGAAAATGTTAATTCATGTTTCAGCAAGCCTTAAAAGATCTGCTTTACTGCCATCTGAAAAACATAGTCAATTAAATCTGTAAAATTGGTGGAGAATAACTTGAGAATACAGTGTTTTATAAGCACTTGAAAATATGAATTTATAATTCGAGTCAAAATTATCATATAAAAGGATATTTTATAGTGTTAATGAAGTATCAGCTTAGATAAAATTTATGAAAATTATTAATGGATAATTAGAATTGTTTTCGTAACCTAATGGTAAGGGTTTCATGACACTAACTCGAGAATTGATTGTTTCATAAGCAGTTAAAAATATGAATTTATAACACGAGTCAAAATTATCATATAAAACCAAGTTTTATAATGTTTATGAAGTATCAGCATCAATGCAATACATGGAAGTAAATAATGCTAAATAAGAAACATATTCTCTTTCTAGTGGTCACAGTTTCAAGATACTCAATTGAGAATTAAGTGTTTCGTAAACCATAAACAATTTGAATTAGAAATATACGTCAAAATTATCAAAAAAAACATGTTTTATAGTGTTTATGAAGTATCAGATTAAGTGAAATGTATGAATGTAATTAATGCTAAATAAGAAACATATTCTCTTTCTAGTAGTGAAGGTTTCAAGGTACTAACATGAGAATTGAGTATTTTATAAGCCATAAAAAATTTGAATTTGTAAAATACGCCAAATTTACCATATAAAAACATGTTTTATAGTGTTTATGAAGTATCAGTATCAACAAAAATACATGCAAGTTAATAATGCTAAATAAGAATCATTTACTTAATTCATTGGTCTTGGTTTCATGATACTAATTTTTTGTTTCACTAGTATTAATTTGCTATCAATTATATTCAATAACCATTACACACACATTGCATAAATCCAATATTATTATCAATATCTTCTAGTTTATTTTCAAAATAAGATGTTGATACTTTCCCAAAGTGGTATGAATGCAAATTCCTGTCTCAGCAAGCCTTGAATGAACTGCTGCACTGCAATCTGAAAAAAATGTAGTCAGTTAAATATGTAAAATTAGTGGAGAATTAATTGAGAATTGAGTGTTTCATAAGCAGTTTAAAATATGAATTTATAACACGAGTCAAAATTGTCATTTAAAAGCATGTTTATAGTGTTTATGAAGTATCAGCATCAATGAATTACATGGAAGTTAATAATGCTAAAAAAGAATCATTTACTTAATCCAATTGTCACTACTACACACCATAAGGAGAACGAAAATAATTCTATAACAACTAGTGCGTGGACAACACTGGATAATTTAGAAATTGAAACAATCAAAACAAAAACTAACAGACAACCTTCATTTTTAATACAAAATAATTGAAAACTATTTACAGTTGAAACTTTAACACAAGTACGAATGTAAAACTGTAAAAAGATACGAAATTTAAGCATAAACAGATGATAACAAATAATAATTATGATAAGCCATAAAAGATTGTACAAATTAACAGAATGTTTTGTACTTTTAAAAAAAGAATACACTTGTACAATAACTGAAAAATACCCCTTTTCCATATGAATTTGATGATAAATTTAAATCATTTTCTTAATGCATTGGTCGAGGATCAGGACACTGACTTGTGTTAACTTCGGGCGTAAAATATGAACAATTCGTTGATATTATAAATATTCTTTCGTAAATGTACAAGATATTCGGTCAAAAGCCTAATAAATATACCGCCCCACTCCGGAGAGCAGTGGAACGGTGAACGGCACACAACCAACTAGATTCTTCCTGTGACAGGTCAGCCGTCGACCAAGGTATGGGGAACCTCCCGCCCTCTGTTGGTGTTAATATCGACTTAATGATTAATTCTTCTATAAACAGTTGAAAATGTGAATTTGTAATTTTTATCAAAATTATCATTTATGTATAGTCTAAATAAAAGATTTTTATAGCATAGGTAAATAAGAAGAATAAAAATTGCAAGCTAAAAGTGTTTACTAATCTTTTATTCATATATATAACAAATAACAATTGTTTCACAACTATTAATTTATTATCAATTATATTCAATAACCATTACACACACATTGCAGAAATCCAATATTATTATCAGTATCTTCTAGTTTATTTTCAAAATAAGATGTTGATACTTTCCCCAAAGTGGTATGACTGCAAATTTCGGTCTCAGCAAGCCTTGGGTGAACTGCTGCACTTCAATCTGAAAAAATGTAGTCAGTTAAATTTGTAAGATTGGTGGAGAATTAATTGAGAAATGAGTGTTTCATAAGCAGTTTAAAATATGAATTTATAACACGAGTCAAAATTGTCATTTAAAAGCATGTATATAGTGTTTATGAAGTATAAGCATCAATGAATTACATGGAAGTTAATAAAGTTGAATAAGAATCATTTACATAATTTAATGGTGTTGGTTTCATGTCAATTAATTGAGAATTGAGTGTTTCATAAGCCATAAAAAATTTGAATTTTTAATATACTCCAAATTTACCATATAAAAACATGTTTTATAGTGTTTATGAAGTATTGGCTTAAATGTAATGTATGAAAGTAATTAATGCTTAATAGGAAACATATTCTATTTCTAGTGGTGAAGGTTTCAAGATACTAACATGAGAATTGAGTATTTTATAAGCAATTAAAAAAATGAATTTGTAAAATACGCCAAATTTACCATATAAAAACATGTTTTATAGTGTTTATGAAGTATTGGCTTAAATGTAATGTATGAAAGTAATTAATACTTAATAAGAAACATATTCTATTTCTAGTGGTGAAGGTTTCAAGATACTAACATGAGAATTGAGTATTTTATAAGCAATTAAAAAAATGAATTTGTAAAATACGCCAAATTTACCATATAAAAACTTGTTTTATAGAGTTTATGAAACATTGGCTTAAATGTAATGTATGAAAGTAATTAATGCTAAATCAGATCCAATTTCTCTTTCTAGTGGTCAAGAATTCAAGATAATAACATGAGAATTGAGTGTTTCATAAGCCATAAAAAATTTGAATTTTTAATATACTCTAAATTTACCATATAAAAACATGTTTTATAGTGTTTATGAAGTATTAGCTTAAATGTAATGTATGAAAGTAATTAATGCTAAATAAGAAACATATTCTATTTCTAGTGGTGAAGGTTTCAAGATACTAACATGAGAATTGAGTATTTTATAAGCAATTAAAAAAATGAATTTGTAAAATACGCCAAATTTACCATAAAAAACCATGTTTTATAGTGTTTATGAAGTATTGGCTTAAATGAAATGTATGAAAGTAATTAATGCTAAATAAGAAACATATTCTCTTTCTAGTGGTCAAGGTTTCAAGATACTAACATGAGAATTGAGTATTTTATAAGCAATTAAAAAAATGAATTTGTAAAATACGTCAAATTTACCATATAAAAACATGTTTTATAGAGTTTATGAAACATTGGCTTAAATGTAATGTATGAAAGTAATTAATGCTAAATAAGAAACATATTCTATTTCTAGTGGTGAAGGTTTCAAGATACTAACATGAGAATTGAGTATTTTATAAGCAATTAAAAAAATGAATTTGTAAAATACGCCAAATTTACCATATAAAAACATGTTTTATAGTGTTTATGAAGTATTGGCTTAAATGAAATGTATGAAAGTAATTAATGCTAAATAAGAAACATATTCTCTTTCTAGTGGTCAAGGTTTCAAGATACTAACATGAGAATTGAGTATTTTATAAGCAATTAAAAAAATGAATTTGTAAAATACGCCAAATTTACCATATAAAAACATGTTTTATAGAGTTTATGAAACATTGGCTTAAATGTAATGTATGAAAGTAATTAATGCTAAATCAGATCCAATTTCTCTTTCTAGTGGTCAAGGTTTCAAGATACTAACATGAGAATTGAGTGTTTCATAAGCCATAAAAATTTGAATTTTTAATATACTCCAAATTTACCATATAAAAACATGTTTTATAGTGTTTATGAAGTATTGGCTTAAATGAAACGTATGAAAGTAATTAATGCTAAATAAGAAACATATTCTATTTCTAGTGGTGAAGGTTTCAAGATACTAACATGAGAATTGAGAATTTTATAAGCAATTAAAAAAATGAATTTGTAAAATACGCCAAATTTACCATATAAAAACATGTTTTATAGAGTTTATGAAACATTGGCTTAAATGTAATGTATGAAAGTAATTAATGCTAAATCAGATCCAATATCTCTTTCTAGTGGTCAAGGTTTCAAGATACTAACATGAGAATTGAGTGTTTCATAAGCCATAAAATATTTGAATTTTTAATATACTCCAAATTTACCATATAAAAACATGTTTTATAGTGTTTATGAAGTATTGGCTTAAATGTAATGTATGAAAGTAATCATGCTTAATAAGAAACATATTCTATTTCTAGTGGTGAAGGTTTCAAGATACTAACATGAGAATTGAGTATTTTATAAGCAATTAAAAAAATGAATTTGTAAAATACGCCAAATTTACCATATAAAAACATGTTTTATAGAGTTTATGAAACATTGGCTTAAATGTAATGTATGAAAGTAATTAATGCTAAATCAGATCCAATTTCTCTTTCTAGTGGTCAAGGTTTCAAGATACTAACATGAGAATTGAGTGTTTCATAAGCCATAAAAAATTTGAATTTTTAATATACTCCAAATTTACCATATAAAAACATGTTTTATAGTGTTTATGAAGTATTGGCTTAAATGTAATGTATGAAAGTAATTAATGCTTAATAAGAAACATATTCTATTTCTAGTGGTGAAGGTTTCAAGATACTAACATGAGAATTGAGTATTTTATAAGCAATTAAAAAAATGAATTTGTAAAATACGCCAAATTTACCATATAAAAACATGTTTTATAGAGTTTATGAAACATTGGCTTAAATGTAATGTATGAAAGTAATTAATGCTAAATCAGATCCAATTTCTCTTTCTAGTGGTCAAGGTTTCAAGATACTAACATGAGAATTGAGTGTTTCATAAGCCATAAAAAATTTGAATTTTTAATATACTCCAAATTTACCATATAAAAACATGTTTTATAGTGTTTATGAAGTATTGGCTTAAATGAAACGTATGAAAGTAATTAATGCTAAATAAGAAACATATTCTATTTCTAGTGGTGAAGGTTTCAAGATACTAACATGAGAATTGAGAATTTTATAAGCAATTAAAAAAATGAATTTGTAAAATACGCCAAATTTACCATATAAAAACATGTTTTATAGAGTTTATGAAACATTGGCTTAAATGTAATGTATGAAAGTAATTAATGCTAAATCAGATCCAATATCTCTTTCTAGTGGTCAAGGTTTCAAGATACTAACATGAGAATTGAGTATTTTATAAGCAATTAAAAAAATGAATTTGTAAAATACGCCAAATTTACCATATAAAAACATGTTTTATAGAGTTTATGAAACATTGGCTTAAATGTAATGTATGAAAGTAATTAATGCTAAATCAGATCCAATTTCTCTTTCTAGTGGTCAAGGTTTCAAGATACTAACATGAGAATTGAGTGTTTCATAAGCCATAATTTGAATTTTTAATAAACTCTAAATTTACCATATAAAAACATGTTTTATAGTGTTTATGAAGTATTGGCTTAAATGTAATGTATGAAAGTAATTAATACTTAATAAGAAACATATTCTATTTCTAGTGGTGAAGGTTTCAAGATACTAACATGAGAATTGAGTATTTTATAAGCAATTAAAAAAATGAATTTGTAAAATACGCCAAATTTACCATATAAAAACTTGTTTTATAGAGTTTATGAAACATTGGCTTAAATGTAATGTATGAAAGTAATTAATGCTAAATCAGATCCAATTTCTCTTTCTAGTGGTCAAGAATTCAAGATAATAACATGAGAATTGAGTGTTTCATAAGCCATAAAAATTTGAATTTTTAATATACTCTAAATTTACCATATAAAAACATGTTTTATAGTGTTTATGAAGTATTAGCTTAAATGTAATGTATGAAAGTAATTAATGCTAAATAAGAAACATATTCTATTTCTAGTGGTGAAGGTTTCAAGATACTAACATGAGAATTGAGTATTTTATAAGCAATTAAAAAAATGAATTTGTAAAATACGCCAAATTTACCATAAAAAACCATGTTTTATAGTGTTTATGAAGTATTGGCTTAAATGAAATGTATGAAAGTAATTAATGCTAAATAAGAAACATATTCTCTTTCTAGTGGTCAAGGTTTCAAGATACTAACATGAGAATTGAGTATTTTATAAGCAATTAAAAAAATGAATTTGTAAAATACGTCAAATTTACCATATAAAAACATGTTTTATAGAGTTTATGAAACATTGGCTTAAATGTAATGTATGAAAGTAATTAATGCTAAATAAGAAACATATTCTATTTCTAGTGGTGAAGGTTTCAAGATACTAACATGAGAATTGAGTATTTTATAAGCAATTAAAAAAATGAATTTGTAAAATACGCCAAATTTACCATATAAAAACATGTTTTATAGTGTTTATGAAGTATTGGCTTAAATGAAATGTATGAAAGTAATTAATGCTAAATAAGAAACATATTCTCTTTCTAGTGGTCAAGGTTTCAAGATACTAACATGAGAATTGAGTATTTTATAAGCAATTAAAAAAATGAATTTGTAAAATACGCCAAATTTACCATATAAAAACATGTTTTATAGAGTTTATGAAACATTGGCTTAAATGTAATGTATGAAAGTAATTAATGCTAAATCAGATCCAATTTCTCTTTCTAGTGGTCAAGGTTTCAAGATACTAACATGAGAATTGAGTGTTTCATAAGCCATAAAAAATTTGAATTTTTAATATACTCCAAATTTACCATATAAAAACATGTTTTATAGTGTTTATGAAGTATTGGCTTAAATGAAACGTATGAAAGTAATTAATGCTAAATAAGAAACATATTCTATTTCTAGTGGTGAAGGTTTCAAGATACTAACATGAGAATTGAGAATTTTATAAGCAATTAAAAAAATGAATTTGTAAAATACGCCAAATTTACCATATAAAAACATGTTTTATAGAGTTTATGAAACATTGGCTTAAATGTAATGTATGAAAGTAATTAATGCTAAATCAGATCCAATATCTCTTTCTAGTGGTCAAGGTTTCAAGATACTAACATGAGAATTGAGTGTTTCATAAGCCATAAAATATTTGAATTTTTAATATACTCCAAATTTACCATATAAAAACATGTTTTATAGTGTTTATGAAGTATTGGCTTAAATGTAATGTATGAAAGTAATCATGCTTAATAAGAAACATATTCTATTTCTAGTGGTGAAGGTTTCAAGATACTAACATGAGAATTGAGTATTTTATAAGCAATTAAAAAAATGAATTTGTAAAATACGCCAAATTTACCATATAAAAACATGTTTTATAGAGTTTATGAAACATTGGCTTAAATGTAATGTATGAAAGTAATTAATGCTAAATCAGATCCAATTTCTCTTTCTAGTGGTCAAGGTTTCAAGATACTAACATGAGAATTGAGTGTTTCATAAGCCATAAAAAATTTGAATTTTTAATATACTCCAAATTTACCATATAAAAACATGTTTTATAGTGTTTATGAAGTATTGGCTTAAATGTAATGTATGAAAGTAATTAATGCTTAATAGGAAACATATTCTATTTCTAGTGGTGAAGGTTTCAAGATACTAACATGAGAATTGAGTATTTTATAAGCAATTAAAAAAATGAATTTGTAAAATACGCCAAATTTACCATATAAAAACATGTTTTATAGTGTTTATGAAGTATTGGCTTAAATGAAATGTATGAAAGTAATTAATGCTAAATAAGAAACATATTCTATTTCTAGTGGTGAAGGTTTCAAGATACTAACATGAGAATTGAGAATTTTATAAGCAATTAAAAAAATGAATTTGTAAAATACGCCAAATTTACCATATAAAAACATGTTTTATAGAGTTTATGAAACATTGGCTTAAATGTAATGTATGAAAGTAATTAATGCTAAATCAGATCCAATATCTCTTTCTAGTGGTCAAGGTTTCAAGATACTAACATGAGAATTGAGTGTTTCATAAGCCATAAAATATTTGAATTTTTAATATACTCCAAATTTACCATATAATAACATGTTTTATAGTGTTTATGAAGTATTGGCTTAAATGTAATGTATGAAAGTAATCATGCTTAATAAGAAACATATTCTATTTCTAGTGGTGAAGGTTTCAAGATACTAACATGAGAATTGAGTATTTTATAAGCAATTAAAAAAATGAATTTGTAAAATACGCCAAATTTACCATATAAAAACATGTTTTATAGAGTTTATGAAACATTGGCTTAAATGTAATGTATGAAAGTAATTAATGCTAAATCAGATCCAATTTCTCTTTCTAGTGGTCAAGGTTTCAAGATACTAACATGAGAATTGAGTGTTTCATAAGCCATAAAAAATTTGAATTTTTAATATACTCTAAATTTACCATATAAAAACATGTTTTATAGTGTTTATGAAGTATTAGCTTAAATGTAATGTATGAAAGTAATAAATGCTAAATAAGAAACATATTCTCTTTCTAGTGGTCAAGGTTTCAAGATACTAACATGAGAATTGAGTATTTTATAAGCAATTAAAAAAATGAATTTGTAAAATACGTCAAATTTACCATATAAAAACATGTTTTATAGAGTTTATGAAACATTGGCTTAAATGTAATGTATGAAAGTAATTAATGCTAAATCAGATCCAATTTCTCTTTCTAGTGGTCAAGGTTTCAAGATACTAACATGAGAATTGAGTATTTTATAAGCAATTAAAAAAATGAATTTGTAAAATACGCCAAATTTACCATATGAAAACATGTTTTATAGAGTTTATGAAACATTGGCTTAAATGTAATGTATGAAAGTAATTAATGCTAAATCAGATCCAATTTCTCTTTCTAGTGGTCAAGGTTTCAAGATACTAACATGAGAATTGAGTGTTTCATAAGCCATAAAAATTTGAATTTTAATATACTCCAAATTACCATATAAAAACATGTTTTATAGTGTTTATGAAGTATTGGCTTAAATGTAATGTATGAAAGTAATTAATGCTTAATAGGAAACATATTCTATTTCTAGTGGTGAAGGTTTCAAGATACTAACATGAGAATTGAGTATTTTATAAGCAATTAAAAAAATGAATTTGTAAATACGCCAAATTTACCATATAAAAACATGTTTTATAGTGTTTATGAAGTATTGGCTTAAATGAAATGTATGAAAGTAATTAATGCTAAATCAGATCCAATATCTCTTTCTAGTGGTCAAGGTTTCAAGATACTAACATGAGAATTGAGTGTTTCATAAGCCATAAAAAATTTGAATTTTTAATATACTCCAAATTTACCATATAAAAACATGTTTTATAGTGTTTATGAAGTATTGGCTTAAATGTAATGTATGAAAGTAATTAATGCTTAATAAGAAACATATTCTATTTCTAGTGGTCAAGGTTTCAAGATACTAACATGAGAATTGAGTATTTTATAAGCAATTAAAAAAATGAATTTGTAAAATACGCCAAATTTACCATATAAAAACATGTTTTATAGAGTTTATGAAACATTGGCCTTATTGTAATGTATGAAAGTAATTAATGCTAAATCAGATCCAATTTCTCTTTCTAGTGGTCAAGGTTTCAAGATACTAACATGAGAATTGAGTGTTTCATAAGCCATAAAAAATTAGAATTTTTAATATACTCCAAATTTACCATATAAAAACATGTTTTATAGTGTTTATGAAGTATCAGCATCAACAAAAATACATGCAACTTAATAATGCTAAATAAGAATCATTTACTTAATTCATTGGTCTTGGTTTCATGATACTAATTTTTTGTTTCACTAGTATTAATTTGCTATCAATTATATTCAATAACCATTACACACACATTGCATAAATCCAATATTATTATCAATATCTTCTAGTTTATTTTCAAAATAAGATGTTGATACTTTCCCAAAGTGGTATGATTGCAAATTCCTGTCTCAGCAAGCCTTGAATGAACTGCTGCACTGCAATCTGAAAAAAATGTAGTCAGTTAAATATGTAAAATAAGTGGAGAATTAATTGAGAATTGAGTGTTTCATAAGCAGTTTAAAATATTAATTTATAACACTAGTCAAAATTGTCATTTAAAAGCATGTTTATAGTGTTTATGAAGTATCAGCATCAATGAATTACATGGAAGTTAATAATGCTAAAAAAGAATCATTTACTTAATCCAATTGTCACTACTACACACCATAAGGAAAACGAAAATAATTCTATAACAACTAGTGCGTGGACAACACTGGATAATTTAGAAATTGAAACAATCAAAACAAAAACTAACAGACAACCTTCATTTTTAATACAAAATAATTGAAAACTATTTACAGTTGAAACTTTAACACAAGTACGAATGTAAAACTGTAAAAGATACGAAATTTAAGCATAAACAGATGATAACAAATAATAATTATGATAAGCCATAAAAGATTGTACAAATTAACAGAATGTTTTGTACTTTTAAAAAAAGAATACACTTGTACAATAACTGAAAAATACCCCTTTTCCATATGAATTTGATGATAAATTTAAATCATTTTCTTAATGCATTGGTCGAGGATCAGGACACTGACTTGTGTTAACTTCGGGCGTAAAATATGAACAATTCGTTGATATTATAAATATTCTTTCGTAAATGTACAAGATATTCGGTCAAAAGCCTAATAAATATACCGCCCCACTCCGGAGAGCAGTGGAACGGTGAACGGCACACAACCAACTAGATTCTTCCTGTGGCAGGTCAGCCGTCGACCAAGGTATGGGGAACCTCCCGCCCTCTGTTGGTGTTAATATCGACTTAATGATTAATTCTTCTATAAACAGTTGAAAATGTGAATTTGTAATTTTTATCAAAATTATCATTTATGTATAGTCTAAATAAAAGATTTTTATAGCATAGGTAAATAAGAAGAATAAAAATTACAAGCTAAAAGTGTTTACTAATCTTTTATTCATATATATAACAAATAACAATTGTTTCAGAACTATTAATTTATTATCAATTATATTCAATAACCATTACACACACATTGCAGAAATCCAATATTATTATCAGTATCTTCTAGTTTATTTTCAAAATAAGATGTTGATACTTTCCCAAAGTGGTATGAAGGCAAATTTCTGTCTCAGCAAGCCTTGGGTGAACTGCTGCACTGCAATCTGAAAAAATGTAGTCAGTTAAATTTGTAAGATTGGTGGAGAATTAATTGAGAAATGAGTGTTTCATAAGCAGTTTAAAATATGAATTTATAACACGAGTCAAAATTGTCATTTAAAAGCATGTATATAGTGTTTATGAAGTATAAGCATCAATGAATTACATGGAAGTTAATAAAGTTGAATAAGAATCATTTACATAATTTAATGGTGTTGGTTTCATGTCAATTAATTGAGAATTGAGTGTTTCATAAGCCATAAAAAATTTGAATTTTTAATATACTCCAAATTTACCATATAAAAACATGTTTTATAGTGTTTATGAAGTATTGGCTTAAATGTAATGTATGAAAGTAATTAATGCTTAATAGGAAACATATTCTATTTCTAGTGGTGAAGGTTTCAAGATACTAACATGAGAATTGAGTATTTTATAAGCAATTAAAAAAATGAATTTGTAAAATACGCCAAATTTACCATATAAAAACATGTTTATAGTGTTTATGAAGTATTGGCTTAAATGAAATGTATGAAAGTAATTAATGCTAAATAAGAAACATATTCTATTTCTAGTGGTGAAGGTTTCAAGATACTAACATGAGAATTGAGAATTTTATAAGCAATTAAAAAAATGAATTTGTAAAATACGCCAAATTTACCATATAAAAACATGTTTTATAGAGTTTATGAAACATTGGCTTAAATGTAATGTATGAAAGTAATTAATGCTAAATCAGATCCAATTTCTCTTTCTAGTGGTCAAGGTTTCAAGATACTAACATGAGAATTGAGTGTTTCATAAGCCATAAAAAATTTGAATTTTTAATATACTCTAAATTTACCATATAAAAACATGTTTTATAGTGTTTATGAAGTATTAGCTTAAATGTAATGTATGAAAGTAATAAATGCTAAATAAGAAACATATTCTCTTTCTAGTGGTCAAGGTTTCAAGATACTAACATGAGAATTGAGTATTTATAAGCAATTAAAAAAATGAATTTGTAAAATACATCAAATTTACCATATAAAAACATGTTTTATAGAGTTTATGAAACATTGGCTTAAATGTAATGTATGAAAGTAATTAATGCTAAATCAGATCCAATTTCTCTTTCTAGTGGTCAAGGTTTCAAGATACTAACATGAGAATTGAGTATTTTATAAGCAATTAAAAAAATGAATTTGTAAAATACGCCAAATTTACCATATGAAAACATGTTTTATAGAGTTTATGAAACATTGGCTTAAATGTAATGTATGAAAGTAATTAATGCTAAATCAGATCCAATTTCTCTTCTAGTGGTCAAGGTTCAAGATACTAACATGAGAATTGAGTGTTTCATAAGCCATAAAAAATTTGAATTTTTAATATACTCCAAATTTACCATATAAAAACATGTTTTATAGTGTTATGAAGTATTGGCTTAAATGTAATGTATGAAGTAATTAATGCTTAATAAGAAACATATTCTATTTCTAGTGGTGAAGGTTTCAAGATACTAACATGAGAATTGAGTATTTTATAAGCAATTAAAAAAATGAATTTGTAAATACGCCAAATTTACCATATAAAAACATTGTTTTTTTATAAAGTTTATGAAAGTATTGGCTAATAATGTAAGTGATGAAGTAATAATGCTAAATCAGATCCATATCTCTTCTAAGTGGTCAAGAATTCAAGATACTAACATGAGAATTGACGTGTTTCATAAGCCATAAAAAATTTGAATTTTTAATATACTCTAAATTTACAATAAAAAAACATGTTTATAGTGGTATGAAGTCTTAGCTTAAATGTAATGTATGAAAGTAATTAAGGCGTAATAAGAACATATTATTATCTAGTGCGTAAAGTTTCAAGATACTACCATGAGAATTTGAGTAGTTTCATAAGCAATAAAAAATGAATTGTAAAATACGTCCAAATTACCATATATAAACCATGTTTTAGAGTGTATGAACATTAGCTAAATGAAATGTATGAAAGTAATAATGCTAAATAAGAAACATATTCTCTTTATAGTGGTCAAGGTTTCAAGATACTAACATGAGAATTGAGTATTTTAAGCAATTAAAAAAAATGAATTTGTAAAATACGCCAAATTTACCATATAAAAACATGTTTTATAGAGTTTATGAAACATTGGCCTTAATGTAATGTATGAAAGTAATTAATGCTAAATCAGATCAATTTCTCTTTCTAGTGGTCAAGGTTTCAAGATACTAACATGAGAATTGAGTGTTTATAAGCCATAAAATAGAATTTTAATATACTCCAAATTTACCATATAAAAACATGTTTTATATGTTTATGAAGTATCAGCATCAACAAAAATACATGCAAGTAATAATGCTAAATAAGAATCATTTATTTAATTCTTGGTCTTGGTTTCATGATACTAATTTTTGTTTCACTAGTATTATTTGCTATCAATTATATTCAATAACCATTATACACACATTGCATAATCCAATATTATTATCAAATCTTCTAGTTTATTTTCAAAATAGATGTTGATACTTTCCCAAAGTGGTATGATTGCAAATTCTGTCTCAGCAAGCCTTGAATGAACTGCTGCACTGCAATCTGAAAAAATGTAGTCAGTTAAATATGTAAAATAAGTGGAGAATTAATTGAGAATGAGTGTTTCATAAGCAGTTAAAATATTAATTTATAACACTAGTCAAAATTGTCATTTAAAAGCATGTTTATAGTGTTTATGAAGTATCAGCATCAATGAATTACATGGAAGTTAATAATGCTAAAAAAGAATCATTTACTTAATCCAATGTCACTATAACACACATAAGGAACGAAAATAATTCTATAACAACTAGTGCGTGGACAACACTGGATAATTAGAAATTGAAACAATCAAAACAAAAACTAACAGACAACCTTCATTTTAATACAAAATAATTGAAAACTATTTACAGTTGAAACTTTAAACACAAGTACGAATGTAAAACTGTTAAAAAGATACGAAATTTAAGCATAAAAAATGATAACAAATAATAATTATGATAAGCCATAAAAGATTGTACAAATTAACAGAATGTTTTTGATTTAAAAAAAGATACACTTGACAATAACTGAAAAATACCCCTTTTCCATATGAATTTGATGATAAATTTAAATCATTTTTTAATGCATTGGTCGAGGATCAGGACACTGACTTGTGTTAACTTCGGGCGTAAAATATGAACAATTCGTTGATATTATAAATATTCTTTCGTAAATGTACAAGATATTCGGTCAAAAGCCTAATAAATATACCGCCCCACTCCGGAGACAGTGGAACGGTGAACGGCACACAACCAACTAGATCTTCCGTGGCAGGTCAGCCGTCGACCAGGTATGGGGAACCTCCGCCCTCTGTTGGTGTTAAATCGACTTAATGATTAATTCTTCTATAAACAGTTGAAAATGTGAATTTGTAATTTTTTCAAAATATATTATGTATAGTAAAATAAAAGATTTTTATAGCATAGGTAAATAAGAAGATAAAAATTACAAGCTAAAGTGTTTACTAATCTTTTATTCATATATATAAAACAAATAAACAGTTTCAGAACTATTAATTTATTTCAATTATATTCAATAACCATTACACACAATGCAGAAATCCAATATTATTATCAGTATCTTCTAGTTTTTTTCAAAATAAGATGTTGATACTTCCCAAAGTGGTATGAATGCAAATTTCGTCTCAGCAAGCCTTGGGTGAACTGCTGCACTGCAATCTGAAAAAATGTAGTCAGTTAAATTTGTAAGATTGGTGGAGAATTAATGAGAAATGAGTGTTTCATAAGCAGTTTAAAATATGAATTTATAACACGAGTCAAAAAATTGTCATAAAAGCATGTATATAGTGTTTATGAAGTATAAGCATCAATGAATTACATGAAGTAATAAAGTTGAATAAGAATCATTTAATAATTAATGGTGTTGGTTTCATGTCAATTAATTGAGAATTGAGTGTTTCATAAGCCATAAAAAATTTGAAATTTTAATATACTCCAAATTACCATATAAAAACAGGTTTTATAGTGTTTATGAAGTATTGGCTTAAATGTAATGTATGAAGTAATTAATGCTTAATAAGAAACATATTCTATTTTAGTGGTGAAGGTTTCAGATACTAAAACATGAGAATTGAGTATTTATAAGTAATAAAAAAATGAATTTGTAAAATACGTCAAATTTACCATATAAAAACATGTTTATAGAGTTTATGAAACATTGGCTTAAATGTAATGTATGAAAGTAATGAAGTATAAATGTAATGTATGAAAGTAATTAATGCTTAATAGGAAAATATTCTTTTCTAGTGGTGAGGTTTCAAGATACTAACATGAGAATTGAGTATTTTATAAGCAATTAAAAAAAATGAATTTGTAAAATACGCCAAATTTACCATATAAAAACATGTTTTATAGTGTTTATGAAGTATTGGCTTAAATGAATGTATGAAAGTAATTAATGCTAAATCAGATCCAATATCTCTTTCTAGTGGTCAAGGTTTCAAGATACTAACATGAGAATTGAGTGTTTCATAAGCCATAAAAAATTTGAATTTTTAATATACTCCAAATTTACCATATAAAAACATGTTTTATAGTGTTTATGAAGTATTGGCTTAAATGTAATGTATGAAAGTAATTAATGCTAATAAGAAACATATTCTATTTTCTAGTGGTGAAGGTTTCAAGATACTAACATGAGAATTGAGAATTTTATAAGCAATTAAAAAAATGAATTTGTAAAATACGTCAAATTTACCATATAAAAACATGTTTTATAGAGTTTATGAAACATTGGCTTAAATGTAAGTATGAAAGTAATTAATGCTAATCAGATCCAATTCTCTTTCTAGTGGTCAAGGTTTCAAGATACTAACATGAGAATTGAGTGTTTCATAAGCCATAAAAAATTGAATTGTAAAATACGCTCAAATTTACCATATAAAAACATGTTTTATAGTGTTTATGAAGTATTAGCTTAAATGTAATGTATGAAAGTAATTAATGCTAAATAAGAAACATATTCTCTTTCTAGTGGTCAAGGTTTCAAGATACTAACATGAGAATTGAGTGTTTCATAAGCCATAAAAAATTGAATTTGTAAAATACGTCAAATTTACCATATAAAAACATGTTTTATAGAGTTTATGAAAAATTGGCTTAAATGTAATGTATGAAAGTAATTAATGCTAAATCAGATCAATTTCTCTTTCTAGTGGTCAAGGTTCAAGATACTAACATGAGAATTGAGTATTTATAAGCAATTAAAAAAATGAATTTGTAAAATACGTCAAATTTACCATATAAAACATGTTTTATAGAGTTTATGAAACATTGGCTTAAATGTAATGTATGAAAGTAATTAATGCTAAATCAGATCCAATTCTCTTCTAGTGGTCAAGGTTTCAAGATACTAACATGAGAATTGAGTATTTTATAAGCAATTAAAAAAATGAATTTGTAAAATACGCCAAATTTACCATATAAAAACATGTTTTATAGTAGTTTATGAAAGTATTGGCTTAAATGTAATGTATGAAAGTAATTAATGCTAAATCAGATCCAATTTCTCTTTCTAGTGGTCAAGGTTTCAAGATACTAACATGAGAATTGAGTGTTTCATAAGCCATAAAAAATTTGAATTTTTAATATACTCCAAATTTACCATATAAAAACATGTTTTATAGTGTTTATGAAGTATTGGCTTAAATGTAATGTATGAAAGTAATTAATGCTTAATAGGAAACATATTCTATTTCTAGTGGTGAAGGTTTCAAGATACTAACATGAGAATTGAGTATTTATAAGCAATTAAAAAAAGAATTGTAAAATACGCCAAATTTACCATATAAAAACATGTTTTATAGTGTTTATGAAGTATTGGCTTAAATGAAATGTATGAAAGTAATTAATGCTAAATCAGATCCAATATCTCTTTCTAGTGGTCAAGGTTTCAAGATACTAACATGAGAATTGAGTGTTTCATAAGCCATAAAAAATTGAATTTTAAAATACTCCAAATTTACCATATAAAACATGTTTTATAGTGTTTATGAAGTATGGCTTAAATGTAATGTATGAAAGTAATTAATGCTAATAAGAAACATATCTATTTCTAGTGGTCAAGGTTTCAAGATACTAACATGAGAATTAGTGTTTCATAAGCCATAAAAAATTTGAATTGTAAAATACGTCAAATTTACCATATAAAAACATGTTTTATAGAGTTTATGAAACATTAGCTTAAATGTAATGTATGAAAGTAATTAATGCTAAATCAGATCCAATTTCTCTTTCTAGTGGTCAAGGTTTCAAGATACTAACATGAGAATTGAGTATTTTATAAGCAATTAAAAAAATGAATTTGTTAAAATACGCCAAATTTACCATATAAAAACATGTTTTATAGAGTTTATGAAACATTGGCCTTAATGTAATGTATGAAAGTAATTAATGCTAAATCAGATCCAATTTCTCTTTCTAGTGGTCAAGGTTTCAAGATACTAACATGAGAATTGAGTGTTTCATAAGCCATAAAAAATTAGAATTTTTAATATACTCCAAATTTACCATATAAAAACATGTTTTATAGTGTTTATGAAGTATCAGCATCAACAAAAATACATGCAAGTTAATAATGCTAAATAAGAATCATTTATTTAATTCATTGGTCTTGGTTCATGATACTAATTTTTTGTTTCACTAGTATTAATTTGCTATCAATTATATTCAATAACCATTACACACACATTGCATAAATCCAATATTATTATCAATATCTTCTAGTTTATTTTCAAAATAAGATGTTGATACTTTCCCAAAGTGGTATGATTGCAAATTCCTGTCTCAGCAAGCCTTGAATGAACTGCTGCACTGCAATCTGAAAAAAATGTAGTCAGTTAAATATGTAAAATAAGTGGAGAATTAATTGAGAATTGAGTGTTTCATAAGCAGTTTAAAATATTAATTTATAACACTAGTCAAAATTGTCATTTAAAGCATGTTTATAGTGTTTATGAAGTATCAGCATCAATGAATTACATGGAAGTTAATAATGCTAAAAAAGAATCATTTACTTAATCCAATTGTCACTACTACACACCATAAGGAAAACGAAAATAATTCTATAACAACTAGTGCGTGGACAACACTGGATAATTTAGAAATTGAAACAATCAAAACAAAAACTAACAGACAACCTTCATTTTTAATACAAAATAATTGAAAACTATTTACAGTTGAAACTTTAACACAAGTACGAATGTAAAACTGTAAAAAGATACGAAATTTAAGCATAAACAGATGATAACAAATAATAATTATGATAAGCCATAAAAGATTGTACAAATTAACAGAATGTTTTGTACTTTTAAAAAAAGAATACACTTGTACAATAACTGAAAATACCCCTTTTCCATATGAATTTGATGATAAATTTAAATCATTTTCTTAATGCATTGGTCGAGGATCAGGACACTGACTTGTGTTAACTTCGGGCGTAAAATATGAACAATTCGTTGATATTATAAATATTCTTTCGTAAATGTACAAGATATTCGGTCAAAAGCCTAATAAATATACCGCCCCACTCCGGAGACCAGTGGAACGGTGAACGGCACACAACCAACTAGATTCTTCCTGTGGCAGGTCAGCCGTCGACCAAGGTATGGGGAACCTCCCGCCCTCTGTTGGTGTTAATATCGACTTAATGATTAATTCTTCTATAAACAGTTGAAAATGTGAATTTGTAATTTTTATCAAAATTATCATTTATGTATAGTCTAAATAAAAGATTTTTATAGCATAGGTAAATAAGAAGAATAAAAATTACAAGCTAAAAGTGTTTACTAATCTTTTATTCATATATATAACAAATAACAATTGTTTCAGAACTATTAATTTATTATCAATTATATTCAATAACCATTACACACACATTGCAGAAATCCAATATTATTATCAGTATCTTCTAGTTTATTTTCAAAATAAGATGTTGATACTTTCCCAAAGTGGTATGAATGCAAATTTCTGTCTCAGCAAGCCTTGGGTGAACTGCTGCACTGCAATCTGAAAAAATGTAGTCAGTTAAATTTGTAAGATTGGTGGAGAATTAATTGAGAAATGAGTGTTTCATAAGCAGTTTAAAATATGAATTTATAACACGAGTCAAAATTGTCATTTAAAAGCATGTATATAGTGTTTATGAAGTATAAGCATCAATGAATTACATGGATGTTAATAAAGTTGAATAAGAATCATTTACATAATTTAATGGTGTTGGTTTCATGTCAATTAATTGAGAATTGAGTGTTTCATAAGCCATAAAAAATTTGAATTTTTAATATACTCCAAATTTACCATATAAAAACATGTTTTATAGTGTTTATGAAGTATTGGCTTAAATGTAATGTATGAAAGTAATTAATGCTTAATAGGAAACATATTCTATTTCTAGTGGTGAAGGTTTCAAGATACTAACATGAGAATTGAGTATTTTATAAGCAATTAAAAAAATGAATTTGTAAAATACGCCAAATTTACCATATAAAAACATGTTTTATAGTGTTTATGAAGTATTGGCTTAAATGAAATGTATGAAAGTAATTAATGCTAAATAAGAAACATATTCTATTTCTAGTGGTGAAGGTTTCAAGATACTAACATGAGAATTGAGAATTTTATAAGCAATTAAAAAAATGAATTTGTAAAATACGCCAAATTTACCATATAAAAACATGTTTTATAGAGTTTATGAAACATTGGCTTAAATGTAATGTATGAAAGTAATTAATGCTAAATCAGATCCAATTTCTCTTTCTAGTGGTCAAGGTTTCAAGATACTAACATGAGAATTGAGTGTTTCATAAGCCATAAAAAATTTGAATTTTTAATATACTCTAAATTTACCATATAAAAACATGTTTTATAGTGTTTATGAAGTATTAGCTTAAATGTAATGTATGAAAGTAATAAATGCTAATAAGAAACATATTCTCTTTCTAGTGGTCAAGGTTTCAAGATACTAACATGAGAATTGAGTATTTTATAAGCAATTAAAAAAATGAATTTGTAAAATACGTCAAATTTACCATATAAAAACATGTTTTATAGAGTTTATGAAACATTGGCTTAAATGTAATGTATGAAAGTAATTAATGCTAAATCAGATCCAATTTCTCTTTCTAGTGGTCAAGGTTTCAAGATACTAACATGAGAATTGAGTATTTTATAAGCAATTAAAAAAATGAATTTGTAAAATACGCCAAATTTACCATATGAAAACATGTTTTATAGAGTTTATGAAACATTGGCTTAAATGTAATGTATGAAAGTAATTAATGCTAAATCAGATCCAATTTCTCTTTCTAGTGGTCAAGGTTTCAAGATACTAACATGAGAATTGAGTGTTTCATAAGCCATAAAAAATTTGAATTTTTAATATACTCCAAATTTACCATATAAAAACATGTTTTATAGTGTTTATGAAGTATTGGCTTAAATGTAATGTATGAAAGTAATTAATGCTTAATAGGAAACATATTCTATTTCTAGTGGTGAAGGTTTCAAGATACTAACATGAGAATTGAGTATTTTATAAGCAATTAAAAAAATGAATTTGTAAAATACGCCAAATTTACCATATAAAAACATGTTTTATAGTGTTTATGAAGTATTGGCTTAAATGAAATGTATGAAAGTAATTAATGCTAAATCAGATCCAATATCTCTTTCTAGTGGTCAAGGTTTCAAGATACTAACATGAGAATTGAGTGTTTCATAAGCCATAAAAAATTTGAATTTTTAATATACTCCAAATTTACCATATAAAAACATGTTTTATAGTGTTTATGAAGTATTGGCTTAAATGTAATGTATGAAAGTAATTAATGCTTAATAAGAAACATATTCTATTTCTAGTGGTCAAGGTTTCAAGATACTAACATGAGAATTTAGTGTTTCATAAGCCATAAAAAATTTGAATTTGTAAAATACGTCAAATTTACCATATAAAAACATGTTTTATAGAGTTTATGAAACATTAGCTTAAATGTAATGTATGAAAGTAATTAATGCTAAATCAGATCCAATTTCTCTTTCTAGTGGTCAAGGTTTCAAGATACTAACATGAGAATTGAGTATTTTATAAGCAATTAAAAAAATGAATTTGTAAAATACGCCAAATTTACCATATAAAAACATGTTTTATAGAGTTTATGAAACATTGGCCTTAATGTAATGTATGAAAGTAATTAATGCTAAATCAGATCCAATTTCTCTTTCTAGTGGTCAAGGTTTCAAGATACTAACATGAGAATTGAGTGTTTCATAAGCCATAAAAAATTAGAATTTTTAATATACTCCAAATTTACCATATAAAAACATGTTTTATAGTGTTTATGAAGTATCAGCATCAACAAAAATACATGCAAGTTAATAATGCTAAATAAGAATCATTTATTTAATTCATTGGTCTTGGTTTCATGATACTAATTTTTTGTTTCACTAGTATTAATTTGCTATCAATTATATTCAATAACCATTATACACACATTGCATAAATCCAATATTATTATCAATATCTTCTAGTTTATTTTCAAAATAAGATGTTGATACTTTCCCAAAGTGGTATGATTGCAAATTCCTGTCTCAGCAAGCCTTGAATGAACTGCTGCACTGCAATCTGAAAAAAATGTAGTCAGTTAAATATGTAAAATAAGTGGAGAATTAATTGAGAATTGAGTGTTTCATAAGCAGTTTAAAATATTAATTTATAACACTAGTCAAAATTGTCATTTAAAAGCATGTTTATAGTGTTTATGAAGTATCAGCATCAATGAATTACATGGAAGTTAATAATGCTAAAAAAGAATCATTTACTTAATCCAATTGTCACTACTACACACCATAAGGAAAACGAAAATAATTCTATAACAACTAGTGCGTGGACAACACTGGATAATTTAGAAATTGAAACAATCAAAACAAAAA
This sequence comes from Rhopalosiphum maidis, assembly GCF_003676215.2. Classification (NCBI taxonomy): domain Eukaryota; kingdom Metazoa; phylum Arthropoda; class Insecta; order Hemiptera; family Aphididae; genus Rhopalosiphum; species Rhopalosiphum maidis. The sequence continues at coordinate 61,266,050 of NC_040879.1, read as the reverse complement.
CTAACAGACAACCTTCATTTTTAATACAAAATAATTGAAAACTATTTACAGTTGAAACTTTAACACAAGTACGAATGTAAAACTGTAAAAAGATACGAAATTTAAGCATAAACAGATGATAACAAATAATAATTATGATAAGCCATAAAAGATTGTACAAATTAACAGAATGTTTTGTACTTTTAAAAAAAGAATACACTTGTACAATAACTGAAAAATACCCCTTTTCCATATGAATTTGATGATAAATTTAAATCATTTTCTTAATGCATTGGTCGAGGATCAGGACACTGACTTGTGTTAACTTCGGGCGTAAAATATGAACAATTCGTTGATATTATAAATATTCTTTCGTAAATGTACAAGATATTCGGTCAAAAGCCTAATAAATATACCGCCCCACTCCGGAGACCAGTGGAACGGTGAACGGCACACAACCAACTAGATTCTTCCTGTGGCAGGTCAGCCGTCGACCAAGGTATGGGGAACCTCCCGCCCTCTGTTGGTGTTAATATCGACTTAATGATTAATTCTTCTATAAACAGTTGAAAATGTGAATTTGTAATTTTTATCAAAATTATCATTTATGTATAGTCTAAATAAAAGATTTTTATAGCATAGGTAAATAAGAAGAATAAAAATTACAAGCTAAAAGTGTTTACTAATCTTTTATTCATATATATAACAAATAACAATTGTTTCAGAACTATTAATTTATTATCAATTATATTCAATAACCATTACACACACATTGCAGAAATCCAATATTATTATCAGTATCTTCTAGTTTATTTTCAAAATAAGATGTTGATACTTTCCCAAAGTGGTATGAATGCAAATTTCTGTCTCAGCAAGCCTTGGGTGAACTGCTGCACTGCAATCTGAAAAAATGTAGTCAGTTAAATTTGTAAGATTGGTGGAGAATTAATTGAGAAATGAGTGTTTCATAAGCAGTTTAAAATATGAATTTATAACACGAGTCAAAATTGTCATTTAAAAGCATGTATATAGTGTTTATGAAGTATAAGCATCAATGAATTACATGGAAGTTAATAAAGTTGAATAAGAATCATTTACATAATTTAATGGTGTTGGTTTCATGTCAATTAATTGAGAATTGAGTGTTTCATAAGCCATAAAAAATTTGAATTTTTAATATACTCCAAATTTACCATATAAAAACAGGTTTTATAGTGTTTATGAAGTATTGGCTTAAATGTAATGTATGACAGTAATTAATGCTTAATAAGAAACATATTCTATTTCTAGTGGTGAAGGTTTCAAGATACTAACATGAGAATTGAGTATTTTATAAGTAATTAAAAAAATGAATTTGTAAAATACGTCAAATTTACCATATAAAAACATGTTTTATAGAGTTTATGAAACATTGGCTTAAATGTAATGTATGAAAGTAATTAATGCTTAATAGGAAACATATTCTATTTCTAGTGGTGAAGGTTTCAAGATACTAACATGAGAATTGAGTATTTTATAAGCAATTAAAAAAATGAATTTGTAAAATACGCCAAATTTACCATATAAAAACATGTTTTATAGTGTTTATGAAGTATTGGCTTAAATGAAATGTATGAAAGTAATTAATGCTAAATCAGATCCAATATCTCTTTCTAGTGGTCAAGGTTTCAAGATACTAACATGAGAATTGAGTGTTTCATAAGCCATAAAAAATTTGAATTTTTAATATACTCCAAATTTACCATATAAAAACATGTTTTATAGTGTTTATGAAGTATTGGCTTAAATGTAATGTATGAAAGTAATTAATGCTTAATAAGAAACATATTCTATTTCTAGTGGTGAAGGTTTCAAGATACTAACATGAGAATTGAGTATTTTATAAGCAATTAAAAAAATGAATTTGTAAAATACGTCAAATTTACCATATAAAAACATGTTTTATAGAGTTTATGAAACATTGGCTTAAATGTAATGTATGAAAGTAATTAATGCTAAATCAGATCCAATTTCTCTTTCTAGTGGTCAAGGTTTCAAGATACTAACATGAGAATTTAGTGTTTCATAAGCCATAAAAAATTTGAATTTGTAAAATACGTCAAATTTACCATATAAAAACAGGTTTTATAGTGTTTATGAAGTATTGGCTTAAATGTAATGTATGAAAGTAATTAATGCTAAATCAGATCCAATTTCTCTTTCTAGTGGTCAAGGTTTCAAGATACTAACATGAGAATTGAGTGTTTCATAAGCCATAAAAAATTTGAATTTTTAATATACTCCAAATTTACCATATAAAAACATGTTTTATAGTGTTTATGAAGTATTGGCTTAAATGTAATGTATGAAAGTAATTAATGCTTAATAAGAAACATATTCTATTTCTAGTAGTGAAGGTTTCAAGATACTAACATGAGAATTGAGTATTTTATAAGCAATTAAAAAAATGAATTTGTAAAATACGTCAAATTTACCATATAAAAACATGTTTTATAGAGTTTATGAAACATTGGCTTAAATGTAATGTATGAAAGTAATTAATGCTTAATAGGAAACATATTCTATTTCTAGTGGTGAAGGTTTCAAGATACTAACATGAGAATTGAGTATTTTATAAGCAATTAAAAAAATGAATTTGTAAAATACGCCAAATTTACCATATAAAAACATGTTTTATAGTGTTTATGAAGTATTGGCTTAAATGAAATGTATGAAAGTAATTAATGCTAAATCAGATCCAATATCTCTTTCTAGTGGTCAAGGTTTCAAGATACTAACATGAGAATTGAGTGTTTCATAAGCCATAAAAAATTTGAATTTTTAATATACTCCAAATTTACCATATAAAAACATGTTTTATAGTGTTTATGAAGTATTGGCTTAAATGTAATGTATGAAAGTAATTAATGCTTAATAAGAAACATATTCTATTTCTAGTGGTGAAGGTTTCAAGATACTAACATGAGAATTGAGTATTTTATAAGCAATTAAAAAAATGAATTTGTAAAATACGTCAAATTTACCATATAAAAACATGTTTTATAGAGTTTATGAAACATTGGCTTAAATGTAATGTATGAAAGTAATTAATGCTAAATCAGATCCAATTTCCCTTTCTAGTGGTCAAGGTTTCAAGATACTAACATGAGAATTTAGTGTTTCATAAGCCATAAAAAATTTGAATTTGTAAAATACGTCAAATTTACCATATAAAAACATGTTTTATAGAGTTTATGAAACATTAGCTTAAATGTAATGTATGAAAGTAATTAATGCTAAATCAGATCCAATTTCTCTTTCTAGTGGTCAAGGTTTCAAGATACTAACATGAGAATTGAGTGTTTCATAAGCCATAAAAAATTTGAATTTTTAATATACTCCAAATTTACCATAAAAAAACAGGTTTTATAGTGTTTATGAAGTATTGGCTTAAATGTAATGTATGAAAGTAATTAATGCTTAATCAGAAACATATTCTATTTCTAGTGGTGAAGGTTTCAAGATACTAACATGAGAATTGAGTATTTTATAAGCAATTAAAAAAATGAATTTGTAAAATACGCCAAATTTACCATATAAAAACATGTTTTATAGAGTTTATGAAACATTAGCTTAAATGTAATGTATGAAAGTAATTAATGCTAAATCAGATCCAATTTCTCTTTCTAGTGGTCAAGGTTTCAAGATACTAACATGAGAATTGAGTGTTTCATAAGCCATAAAAAATTTGAATTTTTAATATACTCCAAATTTACCATATAAAAACATGTTTTATAGTGTTTATGAAGTATCAGCATCAACAAAAATACATGCAACTTAATAATGCTAAATAAGAATCATTTACTTAATTCATTGGTCTTGGTTTCATGATACTAATTTTTGTTTCACTAGTATTAATTTGCTATCAATTATATTCAATAACCATTACACACACATTGCATAAATCCAATATTATTATCAATATCTTCTAGTTTATTTTCAAAATAAGATGTTGATACTTTCCCAAAGTGGTATGATTGCAAATTCCTGTCTCAGCAAGCCTTGAATGAACTGCTGCACTGCAATCTGAAAAAAATGTAGTCAGTTAAATATGTAAAATAAGTGGAGAATTAATTGAGAATTGAGTGTTTCATAAGCAGTTTAAAATATTAATTTATAACACTAGTCAAAATTGTCATTTAAAAGCATGTTTATAGTGTTTATGAAGTATCAGCATCAATGAATTACATGGAAGTTAATAATGCTAAAAAAGAATCATTTACTTAATCCAATTGTCACTACTACACACCATAAGGAAAACGAAAATAATTCTATAACAACTAGTGCGTGGACAACACTGGATAATTTAGAAATTGAAACAATCAAAACAAAAACTAACAGACAACCTTCATTTTTAATACAAAATAATTGAAAACTATTTACAGTTGAAACTTTAACACAAGTACGAATGTAAAACTGTAAAAAGATACGAAATTTAAGCATAAACAGATGATAACAAATAATAATTATGATAAGCCATAAAAGATTGTACAAATTAACAGAATGTTTTGTACTTTTAAAAAAAGAATACACTTGTACAATAACTGAAAAATACCCCTTTTCCATATGAATTTGATGATAAATTTAAATCATTTTCTTAATGCATTGGTCGAGGATCAGGACACTGACTTGTGTTAACTTCGGGCGTAAAATATGAACAATTCGTTGATATTATAAAAATTCTTTCGTAAATGTACAAGATATTCGGTCAAAAGCCTAATAAATATACCGCCCCACTCCGGAGACCAGTGGAACGGTGAACGGCACACAACCAACTAGATTCTTCCTGTGGCAGGTCAGCCGTCGACCAAGGTATGGGGAACCTCCCGCCCTCTGTTGGTGTTAATATCGACTTAATGATTAATTCTTCTATAAACAGTTGAAAATGTGAATTTGTAATTTTTATCAAAATTATCATTTATGTATAGTCTAAATAAAAGATTTTTATAGCATAGGTAAATAAGAAGAATAAAAATTACAAGCTAAAAGTGTTTACTAATCTTTTATTCATATATATAACAAATAACAATTGTTTCACAACTATTAATTTATTATCAATTATATTCAATAACCATTACACACACACTGCAGAAATCCAATATTATTATCAGTATCTTCTAGTTTATTTTCAAAATAACATGTTGATACTTTCCCCAAAGTGGTATGACTGCAAATTTCGGTCTCAGCAAGCCTTGGGTGAACTGCTGCACTGCAATCTGAAAAAATGTAGTCAGTTAAATTTGTAAGATTGGTGGAGAATTAATTGAGAAATGAGTGTTTCATAAGCAGTTTAAAATATGAATTTATAACACGAGTCAAAATTGTCATTTAAAAGCATGTATATAGTGTTTATGAAGTATAAGCATCAATGAATTACATGGAAGTTAATAAAGTTGAATAAGAATCATTTACATAATTTAATGGTGTTGGTTTCATGTCAATTAATTGAGAATTGAGTGTTTCATAAGCCATAAAAAATTTGAATTTTTAATATACTCCAAATTTACCATATAAAAACATGTTTTATAGTGTTTATGAAGTATTGGCTTAAATGTAATGTATGAAAGTAATTAATGCTTAATAGGAAACATATTCTATTTCTAGTGGTGAAGGTTTCAAGATACTAACATGAGAATTGAGTATTTTATAAGCAATTAAAAAAATGAATTTGTAAAATACGCCAAATTTACCATATAAAAACATGTTTTATAGAGTTTATGAAACATTGGCTTAAATGTAATGTATGAAAGTAATTAATGCTAAATCAGATCCAATATCTCTTTCTAGTGGTCAAGGTTTCAAGATACTAACATCAGAATTGAGTGTTTCATAAGCCATAAAAAATTTGAATTTTTAATATACTCCAAATTTACCATATAAAAACATGTTTTATAGTGTTTATGAAGTATTGGCTTAAATGAAATGTATGAAAGTAATTAATGCTAAATAAGAAACTTATTCTATTTCTAGTGGTGAAGGTTTCAAGATACTAACATGAGAATTGAGTATTTTATAAGCAATTAAAAAAATGAATTTGTAAAATACGCCAAATTTACCAAATAAAAACATGTTTTATAGAGTTTATGAAACATTGGCTTAAATGTAATGTATGAAAGTAATTAATGCTAAATCAGATCCAATATCTCTTTCTAGTGGTCAAGGTTTCAAGATACTAACATGAGAATTGAGTGTTTCATAAGCCATAAAAAATTTGAATTTTTAATATACTCCAAATTTACCATATAAAAACATGTTTTATAGTGTTTATGAAGTATTGGCTTAAATGTAATGTATGAAAGTAATTAATGCTTAATAAGAAACATATTCTATTTCTAGTGGTGAAGGTTTCAAGATACTAACATGAGAATTGAGTATTTTATAAGCAATTAAAAAAATGAATTTGTAAAATACGCCAAATTTACCATATAAAAACATGTTTTATAGAGTTTATGAAACATTGGCTTAAATGTAATGTATGAAAGTAATTAATGCTAAATCAGATCCAATTTCTCTTTCTAGTGGTCAAGGTTTCAAGATACTAACATGAGAATTGAGTGTTTCATAAGCCATAATTTGAATTTTTAATAAACTCTAAATTTACCATATAAAAACATGTTTTATAGTGTTTATGAAGTATTGGCTTAAATGTAATGTATGAAAGTAATTAATACTTAATAAGAAACATATTCTATTTCTAGTGGTGAAGGTTTCAAGATACTAACATGAGAATTGAGTATTTTATAAGCAATTAAAAAAATGAATTTGTAAAATACGCCAAATTTACCATATAAAAACATGTTTTATAGAGTTTATGAAACATTGGCTTAAATGTAATGTATGAAAGTAATTAATGCTAAATCAGATCCAATTTCTCTTTCTAGTGGTCAAGAATTCAAGATAATAACATGAGAATTGAGTGTTTCATAAGCCATAAAAAATTTGAATTTTTAATATACTCTAAATTTACCATATAAAAACATGTTTTATAGTGTTTATGAAGTATTAGCTTAAATGTAATGTATGAAAGTAATTAATGCTAAATAAGAAACATATTCTATTTCTAGTGGTGAAGGTTTCAAGATACTAACATGAGAATTGAGTATTTTATAAGCAATTAAAAAAATGAATTTGTAAAATACGCCAAATTTACCATATAAAACCATGTTTTATAGTGTTTATGAAGTATTAGCTTAAATGAAATGTATGAAAGTAATTAATGCTAAATAAGAAACATATTCTCTTTCTAGTGGTCAAGGTTTCAAGACACTAACATGGGAATTGAGTATTTTATAAGCAATTAAAAAAATGAATTTGTAAAATACGCCAAATTTACCATATAAAAACATGTTTTATAGAGTTTATGAAACATTGGCTTAAATGTAATGTATGAAAGTAATTAATGCTAAATCAGATCCAATTTCTCTTTCTAGTGGTCAAGGTTTCAAGATACTAACATGAGAATTGAGTGTTTCATAAGCCATAAAAAATTTGAATTTTTAATATACTCCAAATTTACCATATAAAAACATGTTTTATAGTGTTTATGAAGTATTGGCTTAAATGAAACGTATGAAAGTAATTAATGCTAAATAAGAAACATCTTCTATTTCTAGTGGTGAAGGTTTCAAGATACTAACATGAGAATTGAGAATTTTATAAGCAATTAAAAAAATGAATTTGTAAATACGCCAAATTTACCATATAAAAAACAGTGTTTATAGAGTTTTTGAAACATTGGGCTTAAATGTATGTATGAAAGTTAATTACTGCTAACATAGATCCATATCTTTTCTAGTGGTCAAGGTTTCAAGATACTACATGAGAATTGAGTTTTTCATAAGCCATAATTTGAATTTTTAATAATCTCTAAATTTTCCATATAAAAACATTTTTATAGTGTTTATGAGTCTTGGCTTAATGTAATGTATTAAAGTAATTAAATTCTTAATAGAACATATTCTATTTCTGAGTGGTGACGGTTTCATCAGATACTAACATGAGAATTGAGTATTTATAAGCAATTAAAAAAATGAATTTGTAAAATACGCCAAATTACCATATAAAAACTTGTTTTATAGAGTTTATGAAACATTGGCTTAAATGTAATGTATGAAAGTAATTAATGCTAAATCAGATCCAATTTCTCTTTCTAGTGGTCAAGAATTCAAGATAATAACATGAGAATTGAGTGTTTCATAAGCCATAAAAAATTTGAATTTTTAATATACTCTAAATTTACCATATAAAAACATGTTTTATAGTGTTTATGAAGTATTAGCTTAAATGTAATGTATGAAAGTAATTAATGCTAAATAAGAAACATATTCTATTTCTAGTGGTGAAGGTTTCAAGATACTAACATGAGAATTGAGTATTTTATAAGCAATTAAAAAAATGAATTTGTAAAATACGCCAAATTTACCATATAAAACCATGTTTTATAGTGTTTATGAAGTATTGGCTTAAATGAAATGTATGAAAGTAATTAATGCTAAATAAGAAACATATTCTCTTTCTAGTGGTCAAGGTTTCAAGATACTAACATGGGAATTGAGTATTTTATAAGCAATTAAAAAAATGAATTTGTAAAATACGCCAAATTTACCATATAAAAACATGTTTTATAGAGTTTATGAAACATTGGCTTAAATGTAATGTATGAAAGTAATTAATGCTAAATCAGATCCAATTTCTCTTTCTAGTGGTCAAGGTTTCAAGATACTAACATGAGAATTGAGTGTTTCATAAGCCATAAAAAATTTGAATTTTTAATATACTCCAAATTTACCATATAAAAACATGTTTTATAGTGTTTATGAAGTATTGGCTTAAATGAAACGTATGAAAGTAATTAATGCTAAATAAGAAACATATTCTATTTCTAGTGGTGAAGGTTTCAAGATACTAACATGAGAATTGAGAATTTTATAAGCAATTAAAAAAATGAATTTGTAAAATACGCCAAATTTACCATATAAAAACATGTTTTATAGAGTTTATGAAACATTGGCTTAAATGTAATGTATGAAAGTAATTAATGCTAAATCAGATCCAATATCTCTTTCTAGTGGTCAAGGTTTCAAGATACTAACATGAGAATTGAGTGTTTCATAAGCCATAAAATATTTGAATTTTTAATATACTCCAAATTTACCATATAAAAACATGTTTTATAGTGTTTATGAAGTATTGGCTTAAATGTAATGTATGAAAGTAATCATGCTTAATAAGAAACATATTCTATTTCTAGTGGTGAAGGTTTCAAGATACTAACATGAGAATTGAGTATTTTATAAGCAATTAAAAAAATGAATTTGTAAAATACGCCAAATTTACCATATAAAAACATGTTTTATAGAGTTTATGAAACATTGGCTTAAATGTAATGTATGAAAGTAATTAATGCTAAATCAGATCCAATTTCTCTTTCTAGCGGTCAAGGTTTCAAGATACTAACATGAGAATTGAGTGTTTCATAAGCCATAAAAAATTTGAATTTTTAATATACTCTAAATTTAACATATAAAAACATGTTTTATAGTGTTTATGAAGTATTAGCTTAAATGTAATGTATGAAAGTAATAAATGCTAAATAAGAAACATATTCTCTTTCTAGTGGTCAAGGTTTCAAGATACTAACATGAGAATTGAGTATTTTATAAGCAATTAAAAAAATGAATTTGTAAAATACGTCAAATTTACCATATAAAAACATGTTTTATAGAGTTTATGAAACATTGGCTTAAATGTAATGTATGAAAGTAATTAATGCTAAATCAGATCCAATTTCTCTTTCTAGTGGTCAAGGTTTCAAGATACTAACATGAGAATTGAGTATTTTATAAGCAATTAAAAAAATGAATTTGTAAAATACGCCAAATTTACCATATGAAAACATGTTTTATAGAGTTTATGAAACATTGGCTTAAATGTAATGTATGAAAGTAATTAATGCTAAATCAGATCCAATTTCTCTTTCTAGTGGTCAAGGTTTCAAGATACTAACATGAGAATTGAGTGTTTCATAAGCCATAAAAAATTTGAATTTTTAATATACTCCAAATTTACCATATAAAAACATGTTTTATAGTGTTTATGAAGTATTGGCTTAAATGTAATGTATGAAAGTAATTAATGCTAAATAAGAAACATATTCTATTTCTAGTGGTGAAGGTTTCAAGATACTAACATGAGAATTGAGAATTTTATAAGCAATTAAAAAAATGAATTTGTAAAATACGCCAAATTTACCATATAAAAACATGTTTTATAGAGTTTATGAAACATTGGCTTAAATGTAATGTATGAAAGTAATTAATGCTAAATCAGATCCAATTTCTCTTTCTAGTGGTCAAGGTTTCAAGATACTAACATGAGAATTGAGTGTTTCATAAGCCATAAAAAATTTGAATTTTTAATATACTCTAAATTTACCATATAAAAACATGTTTTATAGTGTTTATGAAGTATTAGCTTAAATGTAATGTATGAAAGTAATAAATGCTAAATAAGAAACATATTCTCTTTCTAGTGGTCAAGGTTTCAAGATACTAACATGAGAATTGAGTATTTTATAAGCAATTAAAAAAATGAATTTGTAAAATACGTCAAATTTACCATATAAAAACATGTTTTATAGAGTTTATGAAACATTGGCTTAAATGTAATGTATGAAAGTAATTAATGCTAAATCAGATCCAATTTCTCTTTCTAGTGGTCAAGGTTTCAAGATACTAACATGAGAATTGAGTATTTTATAAGCAATTAAAAAAATGAATTTGTAAAATACGCCAAATTTACCATATGAAAACATGTTTTATAGAGTTTATGAAACATTGGCTTAAATGTAATGTATGAAAGTAATTAATGCTAAATCAGATCCAATTTCTCTTTCTAGTGGTCAAGGTTTCAAGATACTAACATGAGAATTGAGTGTTTCATAAGCCATAAAAAATTTGAATTTTTAATATACTCCAAATTTACCATATAAAAACATGTTTTATAGTGTTTATGAAGTATTGGCTTAAATGTAATGTATGAAAGTAATTAATGCTTAATAGGAAACATATTCTATTTCTAGTGGTGAAGGTTTCAAGATACTAACATGAGAATTGAGTATTTTATAAGCAATTAAAAAAATGAATTTGTAAAATACGCCAAATTTACCATATAAAAACATGTTTTATAGTGTTTATGAAGTATTGGCTTAAATGAAATGTATGAAAGTAATTAATGCTAAATCAGATCCAATATCTCTTTCTAGTGGTCAAGGTTTCAAGATACTAACATGAGAATTGAGTGTTTCATAAGCCATAAAAAATTTGAATTTTTAATATACTCCAAATTTACCATATAAAAACATGTTTTATAGTGTTTATGAAGTATTGGCTTAAATGTAATGTATGAAAGTAATTAATGCTTAATAAGAAACATATTCTATTTCTAGTGGTCAAGGTTTCAAGATACTAACATGAGAATTTAGTGTTTCATAAGCCATAAAAAATTTGAATTTGTAAAATACGTCAAATTTACCATATAAAAACATGTTTTATAGAGTTTATGAAACATTAGCTTAAATGTAATGTATGAAAGTAATTAATGCTAAATCAGATCCAATTTCTCTTTCTAGTGGTCAAGGTTTCAAGATACTAACATGAGAATTGAGTATTTTATAAGCAATTAAAAAAATGAATTTGTAAAATACGCCAAATTTACCATATAAAAACATGTTTTATAGAGTTTATGAAACATTGGCCTTAATGTAATGTATGAAAGTAATTAATGCTAAATCAGATCCAATTTCTCTTTCTAGTGGTCAAGGTTTCAAGATACTAACATGAGAATTGAGTGTTTCATAAGCCATAAAAAATTAGAATTTTTAATATACTCCAAATTTACCATATAAAAACATGTTTTATAGTGTTTATGAAGTATCAGCATCAACAAAAATACATGCAAGTTAATAATGCTAAATAAGAATCATTTATTTAATTCATTGGTCTTGGTTTCATGATACTAATTTTTTGTTTCACTAGTATTAATTTGCTATCAATTATATTCAATAACCATTACACACACATTGCATAAATCCAATATTATTATCAATATCTTCTAGTTTATTTTCAAAATAAGATGTTGATACTTTCCCAAAGTGGTATGATTGCAAATTCCTGTCTCAGCAAGCCTTGAATGAACTGCTGCACTGCAATCTGAAAAAAATGTAGTCAGTTAAATATGTAAAATAAGTGGAGAATTAATTGAGAATTGAGTGTTTCATAAGCAGTTTAAAATATTAATTTATAACACTAGTCAAAATTGTCATTTAAAAGCATGTTTATAGTGTTTATGAAGTATCAGCATCAATGAATTACATGGAAGTTAATAATGCTAAAAAAGAATCATTTACTTAATCCAATTGTCACTACTACACACCATAAGGAAAACGAAAATAATTCTATAACAACTAGTGCGTGGACAACACTGGATAATTTAGAAATTGAAACAATCAAAACAAAAACTAACAGACAACCTTCATTTTTAATACAAAATAATTGAAAACTATTTACAGTTGAAACTTTAACACAAGTACGAATGTAAAACTGTAAAAAGATACGAAATTTAAGCATAAACAGATGATAACAAATAATAATTATGATAAGCCATAAAAGATTGTACAAATTAACAGAATGTTTTGTACTTTTAAAAAAAGAATACACTTGTACAATAACTGAAAAATACCCCTTTTCCATATGAATTTGATGATAAATTTAAATCATTTTCTTAATGCATTGGTCGAGGATCAGGACACTGACTTGTGTTAACTTCGGGCGTAAAATATGAACAATTCGTTGATATTATAAATATTCTTTCGTAAATGTACAAGATATTCGGTCAAAAGCCTAATAAATATACCGCCCCACTCCGGAGACCAGTGGAACGGTGAACGGCACACAACCAACTAGATTCTTCCTGTGGCAGGTCAGCCGTCGACCAAGGTATGGGGAACCTCCCGCCCTCTGTTGGTGTTAATATCGACTTAATGATTAATTCTTCTATAAACAGTTGAAAATGTGAATTTGTAATTTTTATCAAAATTATCATTTATGTATAGTCTAAATAAAAGATTTTTATAGCATAGGTAAATAAGAAGAATAAAAATTACAAGCTAAAAGTGTTTACTAATCTTTTATTCATATATATAACAAATAACAATTGTTTCAGAACTATTAATTTATTATCAATTATATTCAATAACCATTACACACACATTGCAGAAATCCAATATTATTATCAGTATCTTCTAGTTTATTTTCAAAATAAGATGTTGATACTTTCCCAAAGTGGTATGAATGCAAATTTCTGTCTCAGCAAGCCTTGGGTGAACTGCTGCACTGCAATCTGAAAAAATGTAGTCAGTTAAATTTGTAAGATTGGTGGAGAATTAATTGAGAAATGAGTGTTTCATAAGCAGTTTAAAATATGAATTTATAACACGAGTCAAAATTGTCATTTAAAAGCATGTATATAGTGTTTATGAAGTATAAGCATCAATGAATTACATGGATGTTAATAAAGTTGAATAAGAATCATTTACATAATTTAATGGTGTTGGTTTCATGTCAATTAATTGAGAATTGAGTGTTTCATAAGCCATAAAAAATTTGAATTTTTAATATACTCCAAATTTACCATATAAAAACATGTTTTATAGTGTTTATGAAGTATTGGCTTAAATGTAATGTATGAAAGTAATTAATGCTTAATAGGAAACATATTCTATTTCTAGTGGTGAAGGTTTCAAGATACTAACATGAGAATTGAGTATTTTATAAGCAATTAAAAAAATGAATTTGTAAAATACGCCAAATTTACCATATAAAAACATGTTTTATAGTAGTTTATGAAGTATTGGCTTAAATGAAATGTATGAAAGTAATTAATGCTTAATAGGAAACATATTCTATTTCTAGTGGTGAAGGTTTCAAGATACTAACATGAGAATTGAGAATTTTATAAGCAATTAAAAAAATGAATTTGTAAAATACGCCAAATTTACCATATAAAAACATGTTTTATAGTGTTTATGAAGTATTGGCTTAAATGTAATGTATGAAAGTAATTAATGCTAAATCAGATCCAATTTCTCTTTCTAGTGGTCAAGGTTTCAAGATACTAACATGAGAATTGAGTGTTTCATAAGCCATAAAAATTTGAATTTTTAATATACTCTAAATTTACCATATAAAAACATGTTTTATAGTGTTTATGAAGTATTAGCTTAAATGTAATGTATGAAAGTAATTAATGCTTAATAAGAAACATATTCTCTTTCTAGTGGTCAAGGTTTCAAGATACTAACATGAGAATTGAGTATTTTATAAGCAATTAAAAAAATGAATTTGTAAAATACGTCAAATTTACCATATAAAAACATGTTTTATAGAGTTTATGAAACATTGGCTTAAATGTAATGTATGAAAGTAATTAATGCTAAATCAGATCCAATTTCTCTTTCTAGTGGTCAAGGTTTCAAGATACTAACATGAGAATTGAGTATTTTATAAGCAATTAAAAAATTGAATTTGTAAAATACGCCAAATTTACCATATAAAAACATGTTTTATAGTGTTTATGAAGTATTGGCTTAAATGTAATGTATGAAAGTAATTAATGCTAAATCAGATCCAATTTCTCTTTCTAGTGGTCAAGGTTTCAAGATACTAACATGAGAATTGAGTGTTTCATAAGCCATAAAAAATTTGAATTTTTAATATACTCCAAATTTACCATATAAAAACATGTTTTATAGTGTTTATGAAGTATTGGCTTAAATGTAATGTATGAAAGTAATTAATGCTTAATAAGAAACATATTCTATTTCTAGTAGTGAAGGTTTCAAGATACTAACATGAGAATTGAGTATTTTATAAGCAATTAAAAAAATGAATTTGTAAAATACGTCAAATTTACCATATAAAAACATGTTTTATAGAGTTTATGAAACATTGGCTTAAATGTAATGTATGAAAGTAATTAATGCTAATCAGATCCAATATTCTATTTCTAGTGGTCAAGGTTTCAAGATACTAACATGAGAATTGAGTGTTTATAAGCCATAAAAAATTTGAATTTGTAAAATACTCCAAATTTACCATATAAAAACATGTTTTATAGTGTTTATGAAGTATTGGCTTAAATGTAATGTATGAAAGTAATTAATGCTAATAAGAAACATATTCTCTTTCTAGTGGTCAAGGTTTCAAGATACTAACATGAGAATTGAGTGTTTCATAAGCCATAAAAAATTTGAATTTGTAAAATACGTCAAATTTACCATATAAAAACATGTTTTATAGAGTTTATGAAACATTAGCTTAAATGTAATGTATGAAAGTAATTAATGCTTAATCAGATACAATTTCTCTTTCTAGTGGTCAAGGTTTCAAGATACTAACATGAGAATTGAGTATTTTATAAGCAATTAAAAAAATGAATTTGTAAAATACGCCAAATTTACCATATAAAAACATGTTTTATAGAGTTTATGAAACATTGGCCTTAATGTAATGTATGAAAGTAATTAATGCTAAATCAGATCCAATTTCTCTTTCTAGTGGTCAAGGTTTCAAGATACTAACATGAGAATTGAGTGTTTCATAAGCCATAAAAAATTAGAATTTTTAATATACTCCAAATTTACCATATAAAAACATGTTTTATAGTGTTTATGAAGTATCAGCATCAACAAAAATACATGCAAGTTAATAATGCTAAATAAGAATCATTTATTTAATTCATTGGTCTTGGTTTCATGATACTAATTTTTTGTTTCACTAGTATTAATTTGCTATCAATTATATTCAATAACCATTATACACACATTGCATAAATCCAATATTATTATCAATATCTTCTAGTTTATTTTCAAAATAAGATGTTGATACTTTCCCAAAGTGGTATGATTGCAAATTCCTGTCTCAGCAAGCCTTGAATGAACTGCTGCACTGCAATCTGAAAAAATGTAGTCAGTTAAATATGTAAAATAAGTGGAGAATTAATTGAGAATTGAGTGTTTCATAAGCAGTTTAAAATATTAATTTATAACACTAGTCAAAATTGTCATTTAAAAGCATGTTTATAGTGTTTATGAAGTATCAGCATCAATGAATTACATGGAAGTTAATAATGCTAAAAAAGAATCATTTACTTAATCCAATTGTCACTACTACACACCATAAGGAAAACGAAAATAATTCTATAACAACTAGTGCGTGGACAACACTGGATAATTTAGAAATTGAAACAATCAAAACAAAAACTAACAGACAACCTTCATTTTTAATACAAAATAATTGAAAACTATTTACAGTTGAAACTTTAACACAAGTACGAATGTAAAACTGTAAAAAGATACGAAATTTAAGCATAAACAGATGATAACAAATAATAATTATGATAAGCCATAAAAGATTGTACAAATTAACAGAATGTTTTGTACTTTTAAAAAAGAATACACTTGTACAATAACTGAAAAATACCCCTTTTCCATATGAATTTGATGATAAATTTAAATCATTTTCTTAATGCATTGGTCGAGGATCAGGACACTGACTTGTGTTAACTTCGGGCGTAAAATATGAACAATTCGTTGATATTATAAATATTCTTTCGTAAATGTACAAGATATTCGGTCAAAAGCCTAATAAATATACCGCCCCACTCCGGAGACCAGTGGAACGGTGAACGGCACACAACCAACTAGATTCTTCCTGTGGCAGGTCAGCCGTCGACCAAGGTATGGGGAACCTCCCGCCCTCTGTTGGTGTTAATATCGACTTAATGATTAATTCTTCTATAAACAGTTGAAAATGTGAATTTGTAATTTTTATCAAAATTATCATTTATGTATAGTCTAAATAAAAGATTTTTATAGCATAGGTAAATAAGAAGAATAAAAATTACAAGCTAAAAGTGTTTACTAATCTTTTATTCATATATATAACAAATAACAATTGTTTCAGAACTATTAATTTATTATCAATTATATTCAATAACCATTACACACACATTGCAGAAATCCAATATTATTATCAGTATCTTCTAGTTTATTTTCAAAATAAGATGTTGATACTTTCCCAAAGTGGTATGAATGCAAATTTCTGTCTCAGCAAGCCTTGGGTGAACTGCTGCACTGCAATCTGAAAAAATGTAGTCAGTTAAATTTGTAAGATTGGTGGAGAATTAATTGAGAAATGAGTGTTTCATAAGCAGTTTAAAATATGAATTTATAACACGAGTCAAAATTGTCATTTAAAAGCATGTATATAGTGTTTATGAAGTATAAGCATCAATGAATTACATGGAAGTTAATAAAGTTGAATAAGAATCATTTACATAATTTAATGGTGTTGGTTTCATGTCAATTAATTGAGAATTGAGTGTTTCATAAGCCATAAAAAATTTGAATTTTTAATATACTCCAAATTTACCATATAAAAACATGTTTTATAGTGTTTATGAAGTATTGGCTTAAATGTAATGTATGACAGTAATTAATGCTTAATAAGAAACATATTCTATTCTAGTGGTAAGGTTCAAGATACTAACATGAGAATTGAGTATTTTATAAGCATTAAAAAAATGAATTTGTAAAATACGTCAAATTTACCATATAAAAACATGTTTTATAGAGTTTATGAAACATTGGCTTAAATGTAATGTATGAAAGTAATTAATGCTTAATAGGAAACATATTCTATTTCTAGTGGTGAAGGTTTCAAGATACTAACATGAGAATTGAGTATTTTATAAGCAATTAAAAAAATGAATTTGTAAAATACGCCAAATTTACCATATAAAAACATGTTTTATAGTGTTTATGAAGTATTGGCTTAAATGAAATGTATGAAAGTAATTAATGCTAAATCAGATCCAATATCTCTTTCTAGTGGTCAAGGTTTCAAGATACTAACATGAGAATTGAGTGTTTCATAAGCCATAAAAAATTGAATTTTTAATATACTCCAAATTTACCATATAAAAACATGTTTTATAGTGTTTATGAAGTATTGGCTTAAATGTAATGTATGAAAGTAATTAATGCTAAATAAGAAACATATTCTATTTCTAGTGGTGAAGGTTTCAAGATACTAACATGAGAATTGAGTATTTTATAAGCAATTAAAAAAATGAATTTGTAAATACGTCAAATTTACCATATAAAAACATGTTTTATAGAGTTTATGAAACATTGGCTTAAATGTAATGTATGAAAGTAATTAATGCTAAATCAGATCCAATTTCTCTTTCTAGTGGTCAAGGTTTCAAGATACTAACATGAGAATTGAGTGTTTCATAAGCCATAAAAAATTTGAATTTGTAAAATACGTCAAATTTACCATATAAAACATGTTTTATAGTGTTTATGAAGTATTGGCTTAAATGTAATGTATGAAAGTAATTAATGCTAAATCAGATCCAATTTCTCTTTCTAGTGGTCAAGGTTTCAAGATACTAACATGAGAATTGAGTGTTTCATAAGCCATAAAAAATTTGAATTTTTAATATACTCCAAATTTACCATATAAAAACATGTTTTATAGTGTTTATGAAGTATTGGCTTAAATGTAATGTATGAAAGTAATTAATGCTTAATAAGAAACATATTCTATTTCTAGTGGTGAAGGTTTCAAGATACTAACATGAGAATTGAGTATTTTATAAGCAATTAAAAAAATGAATTTGTAAAATACGTCAAATTTACCATATAAAAACATGTTTTATAGAGTTTATGAAACATTGGCTTAAATGTAATGTATGAAAGTAATTAATGCTAAATCAGATCCAATTCTCTTTCTAGTGGTCAAGGTTTCAAGATACTAACATGAGAATTGAGTGTTTTATAAGCCATTAAAAAAATGAATTTGTAAAATACGCCAAATTTACCATATAAAAACATGTTTTATAGTGTTTATGAAGTATTGGCTTAAATGTAATGTATGAAAGTAATTAATGCTAAATCAGATCCAATATCTCTTTCTAGTGGTCAAGGTTTCAAGATACTAACATGAGAATTGAGTGTTTCATAAGCCATAAAAATTTGAATTTTTAAAATACTCCAAATTTACCATATAAAAACATGTTTTATAGTGTTTATGAAGTATTGGCTTAAATGTAATGTATGAAAGTAATTAATGCTAAATCAGAACATATTTCTTTCTAGTGGTCAAGGTTTCAAGATACTAACATGAGAATTGAGTATTTTATAAGCAATTAAAAAAATGAATTTGTAAAATACGCCAAATTTACCATATAAAAACATGTTTTATAGAGTTTATGAAACATTGGCCTTAATGTAATGTATGAAAGTAATTAATGCTAAATCAGATCCAATTTCTCTTTCTAGTGGTCAAGGTTTCAAGATACTAACATGAGAATTGAGTGTTTCATAAGCCATAAAAAATTAGAATTTTAAATATACTCCAAATTTACCCATAAAAACATGTTTTATAGTGTTTATGAAGTATCAGCATCAACAAAAATACATGCAAGTTAATAATGCTAAATAAGAATCATTTACTTAATTCATTGGTCTTGGTTTCATGATACTAATTTTTTGTTTCACTAGTATTAATTTGCTATCAATTATATTCAATAACCATTACACACACATTGCATAAATCCAATATTATTATCAATATCTTCTAGTTTATTTTCAAAATAAGATGTTGATACTTTCCCAAAGTGGTATGATTGCAAATTCCTGTCTCAGCAAGCCTTGAATGAACTGCTGCACTGCAATCTGAAAAAAATGTAGTCAGTTAAATATGTAAAATAAGTGGAGAATTAATTGAGAATTGAGTGTTTCATAAGCAGTTTAAAATATTAATTTATAACACTAGTCAAAATTGTCATTTAAAAGCATGTTTATAGTGTTTATGAAGTATCAGCATCAATGAATTACATGGAAGTTAATAATGCTAAAAAAGAATCATTTACTTAATCCAATTGTCACTACTACACACCATAAGGAAAACGAAAATAATTCTATAACAACTAGTGCGTGGACAACACTGGATAATTTAGAAATTGAAACAATCAAAACAAAAACTAACAGACAACCTTCATTTTTAATACAAAATAATTGAAAACTATTTACAGTTGAAACTTTAACACAAGTACGAATGTAAAACTGTAAAAAGATACGAAATTTAAGCATAAACAGATGATAACAAATAATAATTATGATAAGCCATAAAAGATTGTACAAATTAACAGAATGTTTTGTACTTTTAAAAAAAGAATACACTTGTACAATAACTGAAAAATACCCCTTTTCCATATGAATTTGATGATAAATTTAAATCATTTTCTTAATGCATTGGTCGAGGATCAGGACACTGACTTGTGTTAACTTCGGGCGTAAAATATGAACAATTCGTTGATATTATAAATATTCTTTCGTAAATGTACAAGATATTCGGTCAAAAGCCTAATAAATATACCGCCCCACTCCGGAGACCAGTGGAACGGTGAACGGCACACAACCAACTAGATTCTTCCTGTGGCAGGTCAGCCGTCGACCAAGGTATGGGGAACCTCCCGCCCTCTGTTGGTGTTAATATCGACTTAATGATTAATTCTTCTATAAACAGTTGAAAATGTGAATTTGTAATTTTTATCAAAATTATCATTTATGTATAGTCTAAATAAAAGATTTTTATAGCATAGGTAAATAAGAAGAATAAAAATTACAAGCTAAAAGTGTTTACTAATCTTTTATTCATATATATAACAAATAACAATTGTTTCAGAACTATTAATTTATTATCAATTATATTCAATAACCATTACACACACATTGCAGAAATCCAATATTATTATCAGTATCTTCTAGTTTATTTTCAAAATAAGATGTTGATACTTTCCCAAAGTGGTATGAATGCAAATTTCTGTCTCAGCAAGCCTTGGGTGAACTGCTGCACTGCAATCTGAAAAAATGTAGTCAGTTAAATTTGTAAGATTGGTGGAGAATTAATTGAGAAATGAGTGTTTCATAAGCAGTTTAAAATATGAATTTATAACACGAGTCAAAATTGTCATTTAAAAGCATGTATATAGTGTTTATGAAGTATAAGCATCAATGAATTACATGGAAGTTAATAAAGTTGAATAAGAATCATTTACATAATTTAATGGTGTTGGTTTCATGTCAATTAATTGAGAATTGAGTGTTTCATAAGCCATAAAAAATTTGAATTTTTAATATACTCCAAATTTACCATATAAAAACAGGTTTTATAGTGTTTATGAAGTATTGGCTTAAATGTAATGTATGAAAGTAATTAATGCTTAATAAGAAACATATTCTATTTCTAGTGGTGAAGGTTTCAAGATACTAACATGAGAATTGAGTATTTTATAAGCAATTAAAAAATGAATTTGTAAAATACGCCAAATTTACCATATAAAAACATGTTTTATAGAGTTTATGAAGTATTGGCTTAAATGAAATGTATGAAAGTAATTAATGCTAATAGGAAACATATTCTATTTCTAGTGGTGAAGGTTTCAAGATACTAACATGAGAATTGAGTATTTTATAAGCAATTAAAAAAATGAATTTGTAAAATACGCCAAATTTACCATATAAAAACATGTTTTATAGTGTTTATGAAGTATTGGCTTAAATGAAATGTATGAAAGTAATTAATGCTAAATCAGATCCAATATCTCTTTCTAGTGGTCAAGGTTTCAAGATACTAACATGAGAATTGAGTGTTTCATAAGCCATAAAAAATTTGAATTTTTAATATACTCCAAATTTACCATATAAAAACATGTTTTATAGTGTTTATGAAGTATTGGCTTAAATGTAATGTATGAAAGTAATTAATGCTTAATAAGAAACATATTCTATTTCTAGTGGTGAAGGTTTCAAGATACTAACATGAGAATTGAGTATTTTATAAGCAATTAAAAAAATGAATTTGTAAAATACGTCAAATTTACCATATAAAAACATGTTTTATAGAGTTTATGAAACATTGGCTTAAATGTAATGTATGAAAGTAATTAATGCTAAATCAGATCCAATTTCTCTTTCTAGTGGTCAAGGTTTCAAGATACTAACATGAGAATTGAGTATTTTATAAGCAATTAAAAAATGAATTTGTAAAATACGCCAAATTTACCATATAAAAACATGTTTTATAGTGTTTATGAAGTATTGGCTTAAATGTAATGTATGAAAGTAATTAATGCTAAATCAGATCCAATTTCTCTTTCTAGTGGTCAAGGTTTCAAGATACTAACATGAGAATTGAGTGTTTCATAAGCCATAAAAAATTTGAATTTTTAATATACTCCAAATTTACCATATAAAAACATGTTTTATAGTGTTTATGAAGTATTGGCTTAAATGTAATGTATGAAAGTAATTAATGCTTAATAGAAACATATTCTATTTCTAGTGGTGAAGGTTTCAAGATACTAACATGAGAATTGAGTATTTTATAAGCAATTAAAAAAATGAATTTGTAAAATACGTCAAATTTACCATATAAAAACATGTTTTATAGAGTTTATGAAACATTGGCTTAAATGTAATGTATGAAAGTAATTAATGCTAAATCAGATCCAATATTCTCTTTCTAGTGGTCAAGGTTTCAAGATACTAACATGAGAATTGAGTGTTTCATAAGCCATAAAAAATTGAATTTGTAAAATACGCCAAATTTACCATATAAAAACATGTTTTATAGTGTTTATGAAGTATTGGCTTAAATGTAATGTATGAAAGTAATTAATGCTAAATCAGAAACATATTCTCTTTCTAGTGGTCAAGGTTTCAAGATACTAACATGAGAATTGAGTGTTTCATAAGCCATAAAAAATTTGAATTTGTAATATACGTCCAAATTTACCATATAAAAACATGTTTTATAGTGTTTATGAAGTATTGGCTTAAATGTAATGTATGAAAGTAATTAATGCTTAATCAGAAACATATTCTATTTCTAGTGGTCAAGGTTTCAAGATACTAACATGAGAATTGAGTATTTTATAAGCAATTAAAAAATGAATTTGTAAAATACGCCAAATTTACCATATAAAAACATGTTTTATAGAGTTTATGAAACATTGGCCTTAATGTAATGTATGAAAGTAATTAATGCTAAATCAGATCCAATTTCTCTTTCTAGTGGTCAAGGTTTCAAGATACTAACATGAGAATTGAGTGTTTCATAAGCCATAAAAAATTAGAATTTTTAATATACTCCAAATTTACCATATAAAAACATGTTTTATAGTGTTTATGAAGTATCAGCATCAACAAAAATACATGCAAGTTAATAATGCTAAATAAGAATCATTTACTTAATTCATTGGTCTTGGTTTCATGATACTAATTTTTTGTTTCACTAGTATTAATTTGCTATCAATTATATTCAATAACCATTACACACACATTGCATAAATCCAATATTATTATCAATATCTTCTAGTTTATTTTCAAAATAAGATGTTGATACTTTCCCAAAGTGGTATGATTGCAAATTCCTGTCTCAGCAAGCCTTGAATGAACTGCTGCACTGCAATCTGAAAAAAATGTAGTCAGTTAAATATGTAAAATAAGTGGAGAATTAATTGAGAATTGAGTGTTTCATAAGCAGTTTAAAATATTAATTTATAACACTAGTCAAAATTGTCATTTAAAAGCATGTTTATAGTGTTTATGAAGTATCAGCATCAATGAATTACATGGAAGTTAATAATGCTAAAAAAGAATCATTTACTTAATCCAATTGTCACTACTACACACCATAAGGAAAACGAAAATAATTCTATAACAACTAGTGCGTGGACAACACTGGATAATTTAGAAATTGAAACAATCAAAACAAAAACTAACAGACAACCTTCATTTTTAATACAAAATAATTGAAAACTATTTACAGTTGAAACTTTAACACAAGTACGAATGTAAAACTGTAAAAAGATACGAAATTTAAGCATAAACAGATGATAACAAATAATAATTATGATAAGCCATAAAAGATTGTACAAATTAACAGAATGTTTTGTACTTTTAAAAAAAGAATACACTTGTACAATAACTGAAAAATACCCCTTTTCCATATGAATTTGATGATAAATTTAAATCATTTTCTTAATGCATTGGTCGAGGATCAGGACACTGACTTGTGTTAACTTCGGGCGTAAAATATGAACAATTCGTTGATATTATAAATATTCTTTCGTAAATGTACAAGATATTCGGTCAAAAGCCTAATAAATATACCGCCCCACTCCGGAGACCAGTGGAACGGTGAACGGCACACAACCAACTAGATTCTTCCTGTGGCAGGTCAGCCGTCGACCAAGGTATGGGGAACCTCCCGCCCTCTGTTGGTGTTAATATCGACTTAATGATTAATTCTTCTATAAACAGTTGAAAATGTGAATTTGTAATTTTTATCAAAATTATCATTTATGTATAGTCTAAATAAAAGATTTTTATAGCATAGGTAAATAAGAAGAATAAAAATTACAAGCTAAAAGTGTTTACTAATCTTTTATTCATATATATAACAAATAACAATTGTTTCACAACTATTAATTTATTATCAATTATATTCAATAACCATTACACACACATTGCAGAAATCCAATATTATTATCAGTATCTTCTAGTTTATTTTCAAAATAAGATGTTGATACTTTCCCAAAGTGGTATGACTGCAAATTTCTGTCTCAGCAAGCCTTGGGTGAACTGCTGCACTGCAATCTGAAAAAATGTAGTCAGTTAAATTTGTAAGATTGGTGGAGAATTAATTGAGAAATGAGTGTTTCATAAGCAGTTTAAAATATGAATTTATAACACGAGTCAAAATTGTCATTTAAAAGCATGTATATAGTGTTTATGAAGTATAAGCATCAATGAATTACATGGAAGTTAATAAAGTTGAATAAGAATCATTTACATAATTTAATGGTGTTGGTTTCATGTCAATTAATTGAGAATTGAGTGTTTCATAAGCCATAAAAAATTTGAATTTTTAATATACTCCAAATTTACCATATAAAAACAGGTTTTATAGTGTTTATGAAGTATTGGCTTAAATGTAATGTATGAAAGTAATTAATGCTTAATAAGAAACATATTCTATTTCTAGTGGTGAAGGTTTCAAGATACTAACATGAGAATTGAGTATTTTATAAGTAATTAAAAAAATGAATTTGTAAAATACGTCAAATTTACCATATAAAAACATGTTTTATAGAGTTTATGAAACATTGGCTTAAATGTAATGTATGAAAGTAATTAATGCTTAATAGGAAACATATTCTATTTCTAGTGGTGAAGGTTTCAAGATACTAACATGAGAATTGAGTATTTTATAAGCAATTAAAAAATGAATTTGTAAAATACGCCAAATTTACCATATAAAAACATGTTTTATAGTGTTTATGAAGTATTGGCTTAAATGAAATGTATGAAAGTAATTAATGCTAAATCAGATCCAATATCTCTTTCTAGTGGTCAAGGTTTCAAGATACTAACATGAGAATTGAGTGTTTCATAAGCCATAAAAAATTTGAATTTTTAATATACTCCAAATTTACCATATAAAAACATGTTTTATAGTGTTTATGAAGTATTGGCTTAAATGTAATGTATGAAAGTAATTAATGCTTAATAAGAAACATATTCTATTTCTAGTGGTGAAGGTTTCAAGATACTAACATGAGAATTGAGTATTTTATAAGCAATTAAAAAAATGAATTTGTAAAATACGTCAAATTTACCATATAAAAACATGTTTTATAGAGTTTATGAAACATTGGCTTAAATGTAATGTATGAAAGTAATTAATGCTAAATCAGATCCAATTTCTCTTTCTAGTGGTCAAGGTTTCAAGATACTAACATGAGAATTTAGTGTTTCATAAGCCATAAAAAATTTGAATTTGTAAAATACGTCAAATTTACCATATAAAAACAGGTTTTATAGTGTTTATGAAGTATTGGCTTAAATGTAATGTATGAAAGTAATTAATGCTAAATCAGATCCAATTTCTCTTTCTAGTGGTCAAGGTTTCAAGATACTAACATGAGAATTGAGTGTTTCATAAGCCATAAAAAATTTGAATTTTTAATATACTCCAAATTTACCATATAAAAACATGTTTTATAGTGTTTATGAAGTATTGGCTTAAATGTAATGTATGAAAGTAATTAATGCTTAATAAGAAACATATTCTATTTCTAGTAGTGAAGGTTTCAAGATACTAACATGAGAATTGAGTATTTTATAAGCAATTAAAAAAATGAATTTGTAAAATACGTCAAATTTACCATATAAAAACATGTTTTATAGAGTTTATGAAACATTGGCTTAAATGTAATGTATGAAAGTAATTAATGCTTAATAGGAAACATATTCTATTTCTAGTGGTGAAGGTTTCAAGATACTAACATGAGAATTGAGTATTTTATAAGCAATTAAAAAAATGAATTTGTAAAATACGCCAAATTTACCATATAAAAACATGTTTTATAGTGTTTATGAAGTATTGGCTTAAATGAAATGTATGAAAGTAATTAATGCTAAATCAGATCCAATATCTCTTTCTAGTGGTCAAGGTTTCAAGATACTAACATGAGAATTGAGTGTTTCATAAGCCATAAAAAATTTGAATTTTTAATATACTCCAAATTTACCATATAAAAACATGTTTTATAGTGTTTATGAAGTATTGGCTTAAATGTAATGTATGAAAGTAATTAATGCTTAATAAGAAACATATTCTATTTCTAGTGGTGAAGGTTTCAAGATACTAACATGAGAATTGAGTATTTTATAAGCAATTAAAAAAATGAATTTGTAAAATACGTCAAATTTACCATATAAAAACATGTTTTATAGAGTTTATGAAACATTGGCTTAAATGTAATGTATGAAAGTAATTAATGCTAAATCAGATCCAATTTCCCTTTCTAGTGGTCAAGGTTTCAAGATACTAACATGAGAATTTAGTGTTTCATAAGCCATAAAAAATTTGAATTTGTAAAATACGTCAAATTTACCATATAAAAACATGTTTTATAGAGTTTATGAAACATTAGCTTAAATGTAATGTATGAAAGTAATTAATGCTAAATCAGATCCAATTTCTCTTTCTAGTGGTCAAGGTTTCAAGATACTAACATGAGAATTGAGTGTTTCATAAGCCATAAAAAATTTGAATTTTTAATATACTCCAAATTTACCATAAAAAAACAGGTTTTATAGTGTTTATGAAGTATTGGCTTAAATGTAATGTATGAAAGTAATTAATGCTTAATCAGAAACATATTCTATTTCTAGTGGTGAAGGTTTCAAGATACTAACATGAGAATTGAGTATTTTATAAGCAATTAAAAAAATGAATTTGTAAAATACGCCAAATTTACCATATAAAAACATGTTTTATAGAGTTTATGAAACATTAGGCTTAAATGTAATGTATGAAAGTAATTAATGCTAAATCAGATCCAATTTCTCTTTCTAGTGGTCAAGGTTTCAAGATACTAACATGAGAATTGAGTGTTTCATAAGCCATAAAAAATTAGAATTTTTAATATACTCCAAATTTACCATATAAAAACATGTTTTATAGTGTTTATGAAGTATCAGCATCAACAAAAATACATGCAAGTTAATAATGCTAAATAAGAATCATTTACTTAATTCATTGGTCTTGGTTTCATGATACTAATTTTTTGTTTCACTAGTATTAATTTGCTATCAATTATATTCAATAACCATTACACACACATTGCATAAATCCAATATTATTATCAATATCTTCTAGTTTATTTTCAAAATAAGATGTTGATACTTTCCCAAAGTGGTATGATTGCAAATTCCTGTCTCAGCAAGCCTTGAATGAACTGCTGCACTGCAATCTGAAAAAAATGTAGTCAGTTAAATATGTAAAATAAGTGGAGAATTAATTGAGAATTGAGTGTTTCATAAGCAGTTTAAAATATTAATTTATAACACTAGTCAAAATTGTCATTTAAAAGCATGTTTATAGTGTTTATGAAGTATCAGCATCAATGAATTACATGGAAGTTAATAATGCTAAAAAAGAATCATTTACTTAATCCAATTGTCACTACTACACACCATAAGGAAAACGAAAATAATTCTATAACAACTAGTGCGTGGACAACACTGGATAATTTAGAAATTGAAACAATCAAAACAAAAACTAACAGACAACCTTCATTTTTAATACAAAATAATTGAAAACTATTTACAGTTGAAACTTTAACACAAGTACGAATGTAAAACTGTAAAAAGATACGAAATTTAAGCATAAACAGATGATAACAAATAATAATTATGATAAGCCATAAAAGATTGTACAAATTAACAGAATGTTTTGTACTTTTAAAAAAAGAATACACTTGTACAATAACTGAAAAATACCCCTTTTCCATATGAATTTGATGATAAATTTAAATCATTTTCTTAATGCATTGGTCGAGGATCAGGACACTGACTTGTGTTAACTTCGGGCGTAAAATATGAACAATTCGTTGATATTATAAAAATTCTTTCGTAAATGTACAAGATATTCGGTCAAAAGCCTAATAAATATACCGCCCCACTCCGGAGACCAGTGGAACGGTGAACGGCACACAACCAACTAGATTCTTCCTGTGGCAGGTCAGCCGTCGACCAAGGTATGGGGAACCTCCCGCCCTCTGTTGGTGTTAATATCGACTTAATGATTAATTCTTCTATAAACAGTTGAAAATGTGAATTTGTAATTTTTATCAAAATTATCATTTATGTATAGTCTAAATAAAAGATTTTTATAGCATAGGTAAATAAGAAGAATAAAAATTACAAGCTAAAAGTGTTTACTAATCTTTTATTCATATATATAACAAATAACAATTGTTTCACAACTATTAATTTATTATCAATTATATTCAATAACCATTACACACACACTGCAGAAATCCAATATTATTATCAGTATCTTCTAGTTTATTTTCAAAATAAAATGTTGATACTTTCCCCAAAGTGGTATGACTGCAAATTTCGGTCTCAGCAAGCCTTGGGTGAACTGCTGCACTGCAATCTGAAAAAATGTAGTCAGTTAAATTTGTAAGATTGGTGGAGAATTAATTGAGAAATGAGTGTTTCATAAGCAGTTTAAAATATGAATTTATAACACGAGTCAAAATTGTCATTTAAAAGCATGTATATAGTGTTTATGAAGTATAAGCATCAATGAATTACATGGAAGTTAATAAAGTTGAATAAGAATCATTTACATAATTTAATGGTGTTGGTTTCATGTCAATTAATTGAGAATTGAGTGTTTCATAAGCCATAAAAAATTTGAATTTTTAATATACTCCAAATTTACCATATAAAAACATGTTTTATAGTGTTTATGAAGTATTGGCTTAAATGTAATGTATGAAAGTAATTAATGCTTAATAGGAAACATATTCTATTTCTAGTGGTGAAGGTTTCAAGATACTAACATGAGAATTGAGTATTTTATAAGCAATTAAAAAATGAATTTGTAAAATACGCCAAATTTACCATATAAAAACATGTTTTATAGAGTTTATGAAACATTGGCTTAAATGTAATGTATGAAAGTAATTAATGCTAAATCAGATCCAATATCTCTTTCTAGTGGTCAAGGTTTCAAGATACTAACATCAGAATTGAGTGTTTCATAAGCCATAAAAAATTTGAATTTTTAATATACTCCAAATTTACCATATAAAAACATGTTTTATAGTGTTTATGAAGTATTGGCTTAAATGAAATGTATGAAAGTAATTAATGCTAAATAAGAAACTTATTCTATTTCTAGTGGTGAAGGTTTCAAGATACTAACATGAGAATTGAGTATTTTATAAGCAATTAAAAAAATGAATTTGTAAAATACGCCAAATTTACCAAATAAAAACATGTTTTATAGAGTTTATGAAACATTGGCTTAAATGTAATGTATGAAAGTAATTAATGCTAAATCAGATCCAATATCTCTTTCTAGTGGTCAAGGTTTCAAGATACTAACATGAGAATTGAGTGTTTCATAAGCCATAAAAAATTTGAATTTTTAATATACTCCAAATTTACCATATAAAAACATGTTTTATAGTGTTTATGAAGTATTGGCTTAAATGTAATGTATGAAAGTAATTAATGCTTAATAAGAAACATATTCTATTTCTAGTGGTGAAGGTTTCAAGATACTAACATGAGAATTGAGTATTTTATAAGCAATTAAAAAAATGAATTTGTAAAATACGCCAAATTTACCATATAAAAACATGTTTTATAGAGTTTATGAAACATTGGCTTAAATGTAATGTATGAAAGTAATTAATGCTAAATCAGATCCAATTTCTCTTTCTAGTGGTCAAGGTTTCAAGATACTAACATGAGAATTGAGTGTTTCATAAGCCATAATTTGAATTTTTAATAAACTCTAAATTTACCATATAAAAACATGTTTTATAGTGTTTATGAAGTATTGGCTTAAATGTAATGTATGAAAGTAATTAATACTTAATAAGAAACATATTCTATTTCTAGTGGTGAAGGTTTCAAGATACTAACATGAGAATTGAGTATTTTATAAGCAATTAAAAAAATGAATTTGTAAAATACGCCAAATTTACCATATAAAAACATGTTTTATAGAGTTTATGAAACATTGGCTTAAATGTAATGTATGAAAGTAATTAATGCTAAATCAGATCCAATTTCTCTTTCTAGTGGTCAAGAATTCAAGATAATAACATGAGAATTGAGTGTTTCATAAGCCATAAAAAATTTGAATTTTTAATATACTCTAAATTTACCATATAAAAACATGTTTTATAGTGTTTATGAAGTATTAGCTTAAATGTAATGTATGAAAGTAATTAATGCTAAATAAGAAACATATTCTATTTCTAGTGGTGAAGGTTTCAAGATACTAACATGAGAATTGAGTATTTTATAAGCAATTAAAAAAATGAATTTGTAAAATACGCCAAATTTACCATATAAAACCATGTTTTATAGTGTTTATGAAGTATTAGCTTAAATGAAATGTATGAAAGTAATTAATGCTAAATAAGAAACATATTCTCTTTCTAGTGGTCAAGGTTTCAAGACACTAACATGGGAATTGAGTATTTTATAAGCAATTAAAAAAATGAATTTGTAAAATACGCCAAATTTACCATATAAAAACATGTTTTATAGAGTTTATGAAACATTGGCTTAAATGTAATGTATGAAAGTAATTAATGCTAAATCAGATCCAATTTCTCTTTCTAGTGGTCAAGGTTTCAAGATACTAACATGAGAATTGAGTGTTTCATAAGCCATAAAAAATTTGAATTTTTAATATACTCCAAATTTACCATATAAAAACATGTTTTATAGTGTTTATGAAGTATTGGCTTAAATGAAACGTATGAAAGTAATTAATGCTAAATAAGAAACATATTCTATTTCTAGTGGTGAAGGTTTCAAGATACTAACATGAGAATTGAGAATTTTATAAGCAATTAAAAAAATGAATTTGTAAAATACGCCAAATTTACCATATAAAAACATGTTTTATAGAGTTTATGAAACATTGGCTTAAATGTAATGTATGAAAGTAATTAATGCTAAATCAGATCCAATATCTTTTTCTAGTGGTCAAGGTTTCAAGATACTAACATGAGAATTGAGTGTTTCATAAGCCATAATTTGAATTTTTAATAAACTCTAAATTTACCATATAAAAACATGTTTTATAGTGTTTATGAAGTATTGGCTTAAATGTAATGTATGAAAGTAATTAATACTTAATAAGAAACATATTCTATTTCTAGTGGTGAAGGTTTCAAGATACTAACATGAGAATTGAGTATTTTATAAGCAATTAAAAAAATGAATTTGTAAAATACGCCAAATTTACCATATAAAAACTTGTTTTATAGAGTTTATGAAACATTGGCTTAAATGTAATGTATGAAAGTAATTAATGCTAAATCAGATCCAATTTCTCTTTCTAGTGGTCAAGAATTCAAGATAATAACATGAGAATTGAGTGTTTCATAAGCCATAAAAAATTTGAATTTTTAATATACTCTAAATTTACCATATAAAAACATGTTTTATAGTGTTTATGAAGTATTAGCTTAAATGTAATGTATGAAAGTAATTAATGCTAAATAAGAAACATATTCTATTTCTAGTGGTGAAGGTTTCAAGATACTAACATGAGAATTGAGTATTTTATAAGCAATTAAAAAATGAATTTGTAAAATACGCCAAATTTACCATATAAAACCATGTTTTATAGTGTTTATGAAGTATTGGCTTAAATGAAATGTATGAAAGTAATTAATGCTAAATAAGAAACATATTCTCTTTCTAGTGGTCAAGGTTTCAAGATACTAACATGGGAATTGAGTATTTTATAAGCAATTAAAAAAATGAATTTGTAAAATACGCCAAATTTACCATATAAAAACATGTTTTATAGAGTTTATGAAACATTGGCTTAAATGTAATGTATGAAAGTAATTAATGCTAAATCAGATCCAATTTCTCTTTCTAGTGGTCAAGGTTTCAAGATACTAACATGAGAATTGAGTGTTTCATAAGCCATAAAAAATTTGAATTTTTAATATACTCCAAATTTACCATATAAAAACATGTTTTATAGTGTTTATGAAGTATTGGCTTAAATGAAACGTATGAAAGTAATTAATGCTAAATAAGAAACATATTCTATTTCTAGTGGTGAAGGTTTCAAGATACTAACATGAGAATTGAGAATTTTATAAGCAATTAAAAAAATGAATTTGTAAAATACGCCAAATTTACCATATAAAAACATGTTTTATAGAGTTTATGAAACATTGGCTTAAATGTAATGTATGAAAGTAATTAATGCTAAATCAGATCCAATATCTCTTTCTAGTGGTCAAGGTTTCAAGATACTAACATGAGAATTGAGTGTTTCATAAGCCATAAAATATTTGAATTTTTAATATACTCCAAATTTACCATATAAAAACATGTTTTATAGTGTTTATGAAGTATTGGCTTAAATGTAATGTATGAAAGTAATCATGCTTAATAAGAAACATATTCTATTTCTAGTGGTGAAGGTTTCAAGATACTAACATGAGAATTGAGTATTTTATAAGCAATTAAAAAATGAATTTGTAAAATACGCCAAATTTACCATATAAAAACATGTTTTATAGAGTTTATGAAACATTGGCTTAAATGTAATGTATGAAAGTAATTAATGCTAAATCAGATCCAATTTCTCTTTCTAGCGGTCAAGGTTTCAAGATACTAACATGAGAATTGAGTGTTTCATAAGCCATAAAAAATTTGAATTTTTAATATACTCTAAATTTAACATATAAAAACATGTTTTATAGTGTTTATGAAGTATTAGCTTAAATGTAATGTATGAAAGTAATAAATGCTAAATAAGAAACATATTCTCTTTCTAGTGGTCAAGGTTTCAAGATACTAACATGAGAATTGAGTATTTTATAAGCAATTAAAAAAATGAATTTGTAAAATACGTCAAATTTACCATATAAAAACATGTTTTATAGAGTTTATGAAACATTGGCTTAAATGTAATGTATGAAAGTAATTAATGCTAAATCAGATCCAATTTCTCTTTCTAGTGGTCAAGGTTTCAAGATACTAACATGAGAATTGAGTATTTTATAAGCAATTAAAAAAATGAATTTGTAAAATACGCCAAATTTACCATATGAAAACATGTTTTATAGAGTTTATGAAACATTGGCTTAAATGTAATGTATGAAAGTAATTAATGCTAAATCAGATCCAATTTCTCTTTCTAGTGGTCAAGGTTTTCAAGATACTAACATGAGAATTGAGTGTTTCATAAGCCATAAAAAATTTGAATTTTTAATATACTCCAAATTTACCATATAAAAACATGTTTTATAGTGTTTATGAAGTATTGGCTTAAATGTAATGTATGAAAGTAATTAATGCTAAATAAGAAACATATTCTATTTCTAGTGGTGAAGGTTTCAAGATACTAACATGAGAATTGAGAATTTTATAAGCAATTAAAAAAATGAATTTGTAAAATACGCCAAATTTACCATATAAAAACATGTTTTATAGAGTTTATGAAACATTGGCTTAAATGTAATGTATGAAAGTAATTAATGCTAAATCAGATCCAATTTCTCTTTCTAGTGGTCAAGGTTTCAAGATACTAACATGAGAATTGAGTGTTTCATAAGCCATAAAAAATTTGAATTTTTAATATACTCTAAATTTACCATATAAAAACATGTTTTATAGTGTTTATGAAGTATTAGCTTAAATGTAATGTATGAAAGTAATAAATGCTAAATAAGAAACATATTCTCTTTCTAGTGGTCAAGGTTTCAAGATACTAACATGAGAATTGAGTATTTTATAAGCAATTAAAAAAATGAATTTGTAAAATACGTCAAATTTACCATATAAAAACATGTTTTATAGAGTTTATGAAACATTGGCTTAAATGTAATGTATGAAAGTAATTAATGCTAAATCAGATCCAATTTCTCTTTCTAGTGGTCAAGGTTTCAAGATACTAACATGAGAATTGAGTATTTTATAAGCAATTAAAAAAATGAATTTGTAAAATACGCCAAATTTACCATATGAAAACATGTTTTATAGAGTTTATGAAACATTGGCTTAAATGTAATGTATGAAAGTAATTAATGCTAAATCAGATCCAATTTCTCTTTCTAGTGGTCAAGGTTTCAAGATACTAACATGAGAATTGAGTGTTTCATAAGCCATAAAAAATTTGAATTTTTAATATACTCCAAATTTACCATATAAAAACATGTTTTATAGTGTTTATGAAGTATTGGCTTAAATGTAATGTATGAAAGTAATTAATGCTTAATAGGAAACATATTCTATTTCTAGTGGTGAAGGTTTCAAGATACTAACATGAGAATTGAGTATTTTATAAGCAATTAAAAAAATGAATTTGTAAAATACGCCAAATTTACCATATAAAAACATGTTTTATAGTGTTTATGAAGTATTGGCTTAAATGAAATGTATGAAAGTAATTAATGCTAAATCAGATCCAATATCTCTTTCTAGTGGTCAAGGTTTCAAGATACTAACATGAGAATTGAGTGTTTCATAAGCCATAAAAAATTTGAATTTTTAATATACTCCAAATTTACCATATAAAAACATGTTTTATAGTGTTTATGAAGTATTGGCTTAAATGTAATGTATGAAAGTAATTAATGCTTAATAAGAAACATATTCTATTTCTAGTGGTCAAGGTTTCAAGATACTAACATGAGAATTTAGTGTTTCATAAGCCATAAAAAATTTGAATTTGTAAAATACGTCAAATTTACCATATAAAAACATGTTTTATAGAGTTTATGAAACATTAGCTTAAATGTAATGTATGAAAGTAATTAATGCTAAATCAGATCCAATTTCTCTTTCTAGTGGTCAAGGTTTCAAGATACTAACATGAGAATTGAGTATTTTATAAGCAATTAAAAAAATGAATTTGTAAAATACGCCAAATTTACCATATAAAAACATGTTTTATAGAGTTTATGAAACATTGGCCTTAATGTAATGTATGAAAGTAATTAATGCTAAATCAGATCCAATTTCTCTTTCTAGTGGTCAAGGTTTCAAGATACTAACATGAGAATTGAGTGTTTCATAAGCCATAAAAAATTAGAATTTTTAATATACTCCAAATTTACCATATAAAAACATGTTTTATAGTGTTTATGAAGTATCAGCATCAACAAAAATACATGCAAGTTAATAATGCTAAATAAGAATCATTTATTTAATTCATTGGTCTTGGTTTCATGATACTAATTTTTTGTTTCACTAGTATTAATTTGCTATCAATTATATTCAATAACCATTACACACACATTGCATAAATCCAATATTATTATCAATATCTTCTAGTTTATTTTCAAAATAAGATGTTGATACTTTCCCAAAGTGGTATGATTGCAAATTCCTGTCTCAGCAAGCCTTGAATGAACTGCTGCACTGCAATCTGAAAAAAATGTAGTCAGTTAAATATG
The DNA here is from genome assembly GCF_003676215.2 of Rhopalosiphum maidis. Lineage (NCBI taxonomy): Eukaryota > Metazoa > Arthropoda > Insecta > Hemiptera > Aphididae > Rhopalosiphum > Rhopalosiphum maidis. The sequence continues at coordinate 61,229,864 of NC_040879.1, read as the reverse complement.
TAAAATAAGTGGAGAATTAATTGAGAATTGAGTGTTTCATAAGCAGTTTAAAATATTAATTTATAACACTAGTCAAAATTGTCATTTAAAAGCATGTTTATAGTGTTTATGAAGTATCAGCATCAATGAATTACATGGAAGTTAATAATGCTAAAAAAGAATCATTTACTTAATCCAATTGTCACTACTACACACCATAAGGAAAACGAAAATAATTCTATAACAACTAGTGCGTGGACAACACTGGATAATTTAGAAATTGAAACAATCAAAACAAAAACTAACAGACAACCTTCATTTTTAATACAAAATAATTGAAAACTATTTACAGTTGAAACTTTAACACAAGTACGAATGTAAAACTGTAAAAAGATACGAAATTTAAGCATAAACAGATGATAACAAATAATAATTATGATAAGCCATAAAAGATTGTACAAATTAACAGAATGTTTTGTACTTTTAAAAAAAGAATACACTTGTACAATAACTGAAAAATACCCCTTTTCCATATGAATTTGATGATAAATTTAAATCATTTTCTTAATGCATTGGTCGAGGATCAGGACACTGACTTGTGTTAACTTCGGGCGTAAAATATGAACAATTCGTTGATATTATAAATATTCTTTCGTAAATGTACAAGATATTCGGTCAAAAGCCTAATAAATATACCGCCCCACTCCGGAGACCAGTGGAACGGTGAACGGCACACAACCAACTAGATTCTTCCTGTGGCAGGTCAGCCGTCGACCAAGGTATGGGGAACCTCCCGCCCTCTGTTGGTGTTAATATCGACTTAATGATTAATTCTTCTATAAACAGTTGAAAATGTGAATTTGTAATTTTTATCAAAATTATCATTTATGTATAGTCTAAATAAAAGATTTTTATAGCATAGGTAAATAAGAAGAATAAAATTACAAGCTAAAAGTGTTTACTAATCTTTTATTCATATATATAACAAATAACAATTGTTTCAGAACTATTAATTTATTATCAATTATATTCAATAACCATTACACACACATTGCAGAAATCCAATATTATTATCAGTATCTTCTAGTTTATTTTCAAAATAAGATGTTGATACTTTCCCAAAGTGGTATGAATGCAAATTTCTGTCTCAGCAAGCCTTGGGTGAACTGCTGCACTGCAATCTGAAAAAATGTAGTCAGTTAAATTTGTAAGATTGGTGGAGAATTAATTGAGAAATGAGTGTTTCATAAGCAGTTTAAAATATGAATTTATAACACGAGTCAAAATTGTCATTTAAAAGCATGTATATAGTGTTTATGAAGTATAAGCATCAATGAATTACATGGAAGTTAATAAAGTTGAATAAGAATCATTTACATAATTTAATGGTGTTGGTTTCATGTCAATTAATTGAGAATTGAGTGTTTCATAAGCCATAAAAAATTTGAATTTTTAATATACTCCAAATTTACCATATAAAAACATGTTTTATAGTGTTTATGAAGTATTGGCTTAAATGTAATGTATGAAAGTAATTAATGCTTAATAGAAACATATTCTATTTCTAGTGGTGAAGGTTTCAAGATACTAACATGAGAATTGAGTATTTTATAAGCAATTAAAAAAATGAATTTGTAAAATACGCCAAATTTACCATATAAAAACATGTTTTATAGTGTTTATGAAAAATTGGCTTAAATGAAATGTATGAAAGTAATTAATGCTAATAGAAACATATTCTATTTCTAGTGGTGAAGGTTTCAAGATACTAACATGAGAATTGAGAATTTTATAAGCAATTAAAAAATGAATTTGTAAAATACGCCAAATTTACCATATAAAAACATGTTTTATAGTGTTTATGAAAAATTGGCTTAAATGAAATGTATGAAAGTAATTAATGCTAAATCAGATCCAATATCTCTTTCTAGTGGTCAAGGTTTCAAGATACTAACATGAGAATTGAGTGTTTCATAAGCCATAAAAAATTTGAATTTTTAATATACTCCAAATTTACCATATAAAAACATGTTTTATAGTGTTTATGAAGTATTAGCTTAAATGTAATGTATGAAAGTAATTAATGCTAATAAGAAACATATTCTATTTCTAGTGGTCAAGGTTTCAAGATACTAACATGAGAATTGAGTATTTTATAAGCAATTAAAAAAATGAATTTGTAAAATACGTCAAATTTACCATATAAAAACATGTTTTATAGAGTTTATGAAACATTGGCTTAAATGTAATGTATGAAAGTAATTAATGCTAAATCAGATCCAATTTCTCTTTCTAGTGGTCAAGGTTTCAAGATACTAACATGAGAATTGAGTATTTTATAAGCAATAAAAAATGAATTTGTAAAATACGCAAATTTACCATATGAAAACATGTTTTATAGATGTTTATGAAAAATTGGCTTAAATGTAATGTATGAAAGTAATTAATGCTAAATCAGATCCAATTTCTCTTTCTAGTGGTCAAGGTTTCAAGATACTAACATGAGAATTGAGTGTTTCATAAGCCATAAAAAATTTGAATTTTTAATATACTCCAAATTTACCATATAAAACATGTTTTATAGTGTTTATGAAGTATTGGCTTAAATGTAATGTATGAAAGTAATTAATGCTTAATAGGAAACATATTCTATTTCTAGTGGTGAAGGTTTCAAGATACTAACATGAGAATTGAGTATTTTATAAGCAATTAAAAAATGAATTTGTAAAATACGTCAAATTTACCATATAAAAACATGTTTTATAGTAGTTTATGAAAAATTGGCTTAAATGTAATGTATGAAGTAATTAATGCTAATAGGAAACATATTCTATTTCTAGTGGTAAAGGTTTCAAGATACTAACATGAGAATTGAGTGTTTATAAGCAATAAAAAATTGAATTTGTAAAATACGCCAAATTTACCATATAAAAACATGTTTTATAGTGTTTATGAAGTATTGGCTTAAATGAAATGTATGAAAGTAATAATGCTTAATCAGATCCAATATCTATTTCTAGTGGTCAAGGTTTCAAGATACTAACATGAGAATTGAGTGTTTCATAAGCCATAAAAAATTTGAATTTGTAATATACGTCAAATTTACCATATAAAAACATGTTTTATAGTGTTTATGAAAAATTGGCTTAAATGTAATGTATGAAAGTAATTAATGCTTAATAAGAAACATATTCTATTTCTAGTGGTAAAGGTTTCAAGATACTAACATGAGAATTGAGTATTTTATAAGCAATTAAAAAATGAATTTGTAAAATACGCCAAATTTACCATATAAAAACATGTTTTATAGAGTTTATGAAACATTGGCCTTAATGTAATGTATGAAAGTAATTAATGCTAAATCAGATCCAATTTCTCTTTCTAGTGGTCAAGGTTTCAAGATACTAACATGAGAATTGAGTGTTTCATAAGCCATAAAAAATTAGAATTTTTAATATACTCCAAATTTACCATATAAAAACATGTTTTATAGTGTTTATGAAGTATCAGCATCAACAAAAATACATGCAAGTTAATAATGCTAAATAAGAATCATTTATTTAATTCATTGGTCTTGGTTTCATGATACTAATTTTTTGTTTCACTAGTATTAATTTGCTATCAATTATATTCAATAACCATTATACACACATTGCATAAATCCAATATTATTATCAATATCTTCTAGTTTATTTTCAAAATAAGATGTTGATACTTTCCCAAAGTGGTATGATTGCAAATTCCTGTCTCAGCAAGCCTTGAATGAACTGCTGCACTGCAATCTGAAAAAAATGTAGTCAGTTAAATATGTAAAATAAGTGGAGAATTAATTGAGAATTGAGTGTTTCATAAGCAGTTTAAAATATTAATTTATAACACTAGTCAAAATTGTCATTTAAAAGCATGTTTATAGTGTTTATGAAGTATCAGCATCAATGAATTACATGGAAGTTAATAATGCTAAAAAAGAATCATTTACTTAATCCAATTGTCACTACTACACACCATAAGGAAAACGAAAATAATTCTATAACAACTAGTGCGTGGACAACACTGGATAATTTAGAAATTGAAACAATCAAAACAAAAACTAACAGACAACCTTCATTTTTAATACAAAATAATTGAAAACTATTTACAGTTGAAACTTTAACACAAGTACGAATGTAAAACTGTAAAAAGATACGAAATTTAAGCATAAACAGATGATAACAAATAATAATTATGATAAGCCATAAAAGATTGTACAAATTAACAGAATGTTTTGTACTTTTAAAAAAAGAATACACTTGTACAATAACTGAAAAATACCCCTTTTCCATATGAATTTGATGATAAATTTAAATCATTTTCTTAATGCATTGGTCGAGGATCAGGACACTGACTTGTGTTAACTTCGGGCGTAAAATATGAACAATTCGTTGATATTATAAATATTCTTTCGTAAATGTACAAGATATTCGGTCAAAAGCCTAATAAATATACCGCCCCACTCCGGAGACCAGTGGAACGGTGAACGGCACACAACCAACTAGATTCTTCCTGTGGCAGGTCAGCCGTCGACCAAGGTATGGGGAACCTCCCGCCCTCTGTTGGTGTTAATATCGACTTAATGATTAATTCTTCTATAAACAGTTGAAAATGTGAATTTGTAATTTTTATCAAAATTATCATTTATGTATAGTCTAAATAAAAGATTTTTATAGCATAGGTAAATAAGAAGAATAAAAATTACAAGCTAAAAGTGTTTACTAATCTTTTATTCATATATATAACAAATAACAATTGTTTCAGAACTATTAATTTATTATCAATTATATTCAATAACCATTACACACACATTGCAGAAATCCAATATTATTATCAGTATCTTCTAGTTATTTTCAAAATAAGATGTTGATACTTTCCCAAAGTGGTATGAATGCAAATTTCTGTCTCAGCAAGCCTTGGGTGAACTGCTGCACTGCAATCTGAAAAAATGTAGTCAGTTAAATTTGTAAGATTGGTGGAGAATTAATTGAGAAATGAGTGTTTCATAAGCAGTTTAAAATATGAATTTATAACACGAGTCAAAATTGTCATTTAAAAGCATGTATATAGTGTTTATGAAGTATAAGCATCAATGAATTACATGGAAGTTAATAAAGTTGAATAAGAATCATTTACATAATTAATGGTGTTGGTTTCATGTCAATTAATTGAGAATTGAGTGTTTCATAAGCCATAAAAAATTTGAATTTTAATATACTCCAATATTATCCATATAAAAACAGGTTTTATAGTGTTTATGAAGTATTGGCTTAAATGTAATGTATGACAGTAATTAATGCTAATAAGAAACATATTCTATTTCTAGTGGTGAAGGTTTCAAGATACTAACATGAGAATTGAGTATTTTATAAGTAATTAAAAAAATGAATTTGTAAAATACGTCAAATTTACCATATAAAACATGTTTTATAGAGTTTATGAAACATTGGCTTAAATGTAATGTATGAAAGTAATTAATGCTTAATAGGAAACATATTCTATTTCTAGTGGTGAAGGTTTCAAGATACTAACATGAGAATTGAGTATTTTATAAGCAATTAAAAAAATGAATTTGTAAAATACGCCAAATTTACCATATAAAAACATGTTTATAGTGTTTATGAAGTATTGGCTTAAATGAAATGTATGAAAGTAATTAATGCTAAATCAGATCCAATATCTCTTTCTAGTGGTCAAGGTTTCAAGATACTAACATGAGAATTGAGTGTTTCATAAGCCATAAAAAATTTGAATTTTAATATACTCCAAATTTACCATATAAAAACATGTTTTATAGTGTTTATGAAGTATTGGCTTAAATGTAATGTATGAAAGTAATTAATGCTTAATAAGAAACATATTCTATTTCTAGTGGTGAAGGTTTCAAGATACTAACATGAGAATTGAGTATTTTATAAGCAATTAAAAAAATGAATTTGTAAAATACGTCAAATTTACCATATAAAAACATGTTTTATAGAGTTTATGAAAACATTGGCTTAAATGTAATGTATGAAAGTAATTAATGCTAAATCAGATCCAATTTCTCTTTCTAGTGGTCAAGGTTTCAAGATACTAACATGAGAATTGAGTGTTTCATAAGCCATAAAAAATTTGAATTTGTAAATACGTCAAATTACCATATAAAACATGTTTTATAGTGTTTATGAAGTATGGCTTAAATGTAATGTATGAAAGTAATTAATGCTAAATCAGATCAATTCTTTTTCTAGTGGTCAAGGTTTCAAGATACTAACATGAGAATTGAGTGTTTCATAAGCCATAAAAATTTGAATTTTGAATATACCAAATTTACCATATAAAAACAGGTTTATAGTGTTATGAAGTATTGGCTTAAATGTAATGTATGAAAGTAATAATGCTTAATAAGAAACATATTCTATTTCTAGTGGTGAAGGTTTCAAGATACTAACATGAGAATTGAGTATTTTATAAGCAATTAAAAAAATGAATTTGTAAAATACGTCAAATTTACCATATATAAAAAACATGTTTTATAGAGTTTATGAAAACATTGGCTTAAATGTAATGTATGAAAGTAATTAATGCTAAATAGGAAACATATTCATTTCTAGTGGTCAAGGTTTCAAGATACTAACATGAGAATTGAGTATTTTATAAGCAATTAAAAAATGAATTGTAAAATAGAGCCAAATTACCATATAAAAACATGTTTTATAGTGTTTATGAAGTATGCTTTTAAATGAAATGTATGAAAGTAATTAATGCTAAATCAGATCCAATATCTCTTTCTAGTGGTCAAGGTTTCAAGATACTAACATGAGAATTGAGTGTTCATAAGCCATAAAAATTTGAATTTTTAATATACTCCAAATTTACCATATAAAAACATGTTTTATAGTGTTATGAAGTATTGGCTTAAATGTAATGTATGAAAGTAATTAATGCTAATAAGAAACATATTCTATTTCTAGTGGTGAAGGTTTCAAGATACTAACATGAGAATTGAGTATTTTATAAGCAATTAAAAAA
>NC_040879.1:61184367-61222741 GCF_003676215.2 Rhopalosiphum maidis | reverse complement strand
AAATTTAAAAAAAAAATGTTGCCAATGCGGATTAGGATGGGACATTGATGATGGACTCACGGACGTCGGACATCGTTTGTTTCCGTTTATTCTAGCGAGGTGAATACGGAAATATGGGAACACATTATTTGATAATATTAATAATATACAAAATTCGTTATAAATATCATCTGTAAGACAAATCTTATGTTATAAGTTTATTAGTCATTATCATACGATTGCGCATTATTATTAGTAAGGTGTATAGTAGCCTGAGAAATTATTGTTTATAGGATAGAATTTTTTTTCGCGGAGGTATTTAAATACTTAAAAAACAAATTCTTTTTATTGTATTATAGTTATTTTGTCTTTAGTTTTTATTCATGTATCTAATCATAAGGTATAACTTCGTGTTGTAGATATATGTGTATAATATCAGCAATAGATATTATTATGTGTAAAGTAAACTAAACATAAAACAGTTATATAAAAAGCATTTGTAAGTTGTAACATTTGTATAATTAGTGTTTACATGAATAATATGACTTATGGAATTACGAATCTTAATATTTAAATATGTGCTCGAGGTGATGATTGCTCGATTTTTTTTTATAAATTAAATATTTAAATCCATGTATGATCAATGGAACATCACAGAAATACGGGCCTTTCTCAAAAATAAAAATGGTCTACTGAGTTTGAAATTGATTTTAGCAATAATACATAAAATTGAATGTATTATTCACTTTATTCGCTTGGCTTCAGCCGCTTCAGGCTTACCAATTTATTTTGAAATATTAGTATACAGGTGTTGGTTTATTTTGTTATGCATGAAGAAAATAACAGTTTCTTTATTATAATAATTTATATATTTATTTTATACGAATTTTAAATAATGATCAATAAATATAAGAAACTCCTTTAAATCTCTAAGATCTTTTAAGATTTTTTTCTTGAATTTTTATGATCAAAGCCGTAACCAGCTACAAATGTGCAGTGACAGCGCCAGGGATGGGTAAAGTAGGGCCATGGCCCTGCTTAAAAATGGCTGGCCCTACCACTGGCCTTTCCTTAGACATTAAAATATGCTCTTTTTTATTTTTTTGTAGCCCTACCTTATAATTGTTGCTTGTTGGCCTCCCATTGACCCTACTTAAAAAAAAATCCTAGCGCCGCCTCTGGTAACATGCCTTAAATATATTATACTAATATTATATCTGATCGGAGAAAAAAAAATTTATTAATCGAGTTCCAGGAATAAACGAAAAATATAATAATTGATATTGAGGATTCACGATCGGGAAATGAAAAATGTACTAATGAATTCCAAAGATTATTTTTAGTAAAATAAAAAAATCATCTATGTGAAAAAAATAACTGTAAGTTGCTTTATAAATGAAATGTATTTAATATTATATATAAAAAAAAATTACATAATAATAAAATATGAAGTATATGAAAAGTATAGGTACAATCATATATGGTCACAAATTGTTTTCCTCAAAATGTGTGTTAAAAATAAATATTGTGTATGTTATTAATTTACAAATAATGTATCATTGTCCATTTACAAGATATTTAGTCTATTTTTTATAAGTTATTTAGCTACGGCTTGATTGCTTGAGTCACTGCGCAGTAAACAGACGAATACAGACACATCACACATTATATTATTATTGAATATTATATTTTACGTAATACGGATAACGGAAGACGACGTTATCGATAAATTACAATTTTGATTAATATTGCAATTTGCAGGGTAGACGTTGAACATGGTTGCGTTATAGAGTAGCCAGAGTAGGACGCCGCCGCCGATAGAATATAGAAATCACAGAAATGCAAGCCGCTATGTACACCAGGTGACGGTGTAGACCAGATATTCCCAACCAGGGTGCCGCGAAATTTATTTGGGGTGCTGCGAAATTATTTGAAATATATTTTTTAAGGAAAAAACGATTTCATGAAAAGTCTGTGAGTAATAAAACATACTATAATATAAAACCTATTGTGTTTCATATATTTTGTAGAAATATTACGATGTTCAGTCTATTTTAATGTTCATACCGGTTTATTAGACCATTAAAATCACGACTTTTTTCTTTATTATGTGAAGCAATGGAATCACAATTTACTAAACTTATTTTACATACAGAAGTACGATGGCTATCTCGTGGTAAAGTTTTGTCCAGAGTACATGAGTTAAAAAATGAACTTATCGTGTTTTTTACTCTTGAAAATGTACCCGAATTTTGTGAGTTATTGACGGACGAAAAATGGTTGGAAAAATTATCATACTTATCAGACATATTTTCACACTTAAATCAAATTAATTCAAGTATGCAAGGACCAAATGAAAATATATTAACATCAAGTAGTAAGTTATATACTCTTAAAGATAAATTAAAAATCTGGAAAAAACATGTACAAAAAAATCAATTTGAGATGTTTCCTTCCTTATCTATTTCTATGACACAAGAAAGTTCCGAAGTTATGACATTTGTGATGGAGCATTTAACTGTCTTAGATGAAAGTATAGACAAGTATTTTCCTGATTTAGATATTTCCGAGTTTGATTGGATAAATGACCCATTTGATAAAGATATAAGTTTAATTGAATTCAGCCTTGAAGAAGAAGAAGAGCTCGCTGAAATATGAAACAATCGAACTCTTTTATCAAAGTACAAAAATGTTCCATTAAATGAATTTTGGGTTTACGTTGAAAAAATCCATGATAAAATTGGCAAAAAAGCTCTAAAAATATTACTGTAGTTTTCGACGATATATTTATGTGAACAAGGATTTTCCACTCTTGTAAACATAAAATCAAATAAATGAGTGAAAATAAAGTTCATTGAAGAAAAAATGAGAGTATGTCTTTCAACTATTCGACCACAAATAAAAGATTTATGTAAAAAAAAACCAGCCTAAGTATCACATTAGTTCCATAAGTTCCTTAATTTTAAATTAATATTGTAAATCAAATAATAAATAAATAAGTAATAACTAAAAATAAAAATATATACAATGCAATATTTTGTTTTATAAAATGTAATATGTGTATATAGTATTATAATATATAGCTGTATACATTTTACTACTTTTGTTTCTTTTCTTTATACTTATGCGCTGATTAATAAAACCGAAGTAGTCCATAGACTATATAGTATAGACTGTAGAGTATAGAGCCTAGGATGCCTCAGGATTTTAGAAAATGACTAAGGGTGCCGTGAGTTAAAAAAAGTTGGGAACTTCTGGTGTAGACACTAGACTGTAGAGAATTATGAATCTAGAGGAAAAAAACCCCAGTAAAAAAAAACCTTAACAATATTCATAGGAAAAAAAGCTGCATCATAGAAAAAAAAGCCCCGTACCAGCTAAATACATTATTCGTTATTTTATCATGATTTCCATAATATAATCATTATTAATCATTATATTTATCTATGTAACACTTCTTTAGCATATCTATAAGTATATAGCTGCAATCTACATTTAACATTGTCAATAATTGTCATTTGTATTATAAAATTAAAAAATGATTATTATAATAATAAATTATTCAAACTATGTATAAATTACAATTATTTTAAATTTTTATCCTATAATATTTTTTAAATTGTGTAGGTACAAATGACAAATGGCAATAGTTATCGACAATATTAAATGCAGACTGCAGCTATACTTTTAGATATGTTAAAAAAGTGTTACATCTTACATAGATAAATGTAATGATTTTATTTAGTTATGTAAATCATAATAAAATAACGAATAATGTATTTAATTGGTACGAGGCTTTTTTTCTGAATACCAGAATTATATAGGGGACGATATACCTATATATACATTTTTGTAAAAATCTTTCGTATTTCAAAGGTTAAGTTTAATAATAGTAGGTACACACTTAAGTAAAATATTGTTCAAAAGTTGATAATTTTTCTGTTTTGTCAGAAACAGATTTTTTAAAATAGCATTAACAACTCAAGTGAGCGTTATGATTTATGGCATAACAAAAGAGTGTTTTATAAATATTAAATTGTACATAATTTAAAAAAACAGATTTTATTTAAAAATCTGATTCCAACAAAACACAGTAAAATTAATCAGCTATCAATCAGTGTACCTATTATTTAAATTTAAAGGTAATAATAATATTAATAACTTCGTAGCACTTGAAATACGAACGCACTGTTTTTGATACAATAGACAGCTGTTTCGTCTTCTGGTCTTCTTAAGAATTATTCGCAGCGTCAGCGGTCGTCACCGCCGTTCGCCTGACCATATTTTTTTTATATGAATTTATACCGGGTTTAGGACCAAAACTCAAAACGTCAAACAGTCGATAAATATTAATGATGAAAAAACTATTGTTCAAAACACCAGTTCCCGTAACTCGGCCGCAAGTCGTAACCCGTATTATATTTCGTATTCTGTGACTGAGTTTCCAAATAATTTATTTTAATAATAATAATAATAAAATTTGGTATATCGCGTATTCGCGTATCATCTATTATACCGCGTCGAGTTTGCATTCTATAAATAAAAAAATTGACATTTTACCGGTATCGGACATCGGTGTTAGTTGACAAACCTCAAACGCGACATCGCCTTCATTTCAATTTTTTCTGCCATTCTAAAATTATTATTTTTCTTGTACCACCGTTTCCTAAACCCAAACTCCAATGATGAATTAATAATTTAATATATTTGTATAATATTATCTAAAAATAATTATATATTTCGCGTGCTTTGAAGTAGTGTCACTGGACGCCCCCCTCACACAAGTCCACAAGTCCTGTAGTATTACTTTAAGCTTTCAAAATTTACTTATTGTATTAAAATATTGGATACAGATGGTAAAATATTATTTTAAAATAAAAAAAATTATATTTCGCGTGGAAATCACTAAATTACATCAGTATGTTGGTATCTGTATGACGTGTTTATAATGTTTTTATCATATTATTATATTTAGTTTAAAAAATGTTGCTAAATGTATTCGTTTTGTGCGTAAATCCCTATTCCCTACATGGTGCATACTGCATTAGTTGGTGCCTAAAATACGCGTTATTAGTGTTATTACTTATTACAGTATCCGCCGGTGTGGCGTCTTTCGACCGATTTGTTTTGATTTCACCCATCCACTGTCCATGGATCAAAGGAAATACGTTATTTGTGAAATATTTCCATTATAAAATATAAAAGGTTCGCAATTTTAAATCGTGATCGGTTTATTTCAGTATCGTCCATTGGTTCGATCGCAGTTTTGTATTTTTGACCGAATACCTATTGTACTTACAATAAGATGGACTTGCAATCTGCCATGGCAAAACTATCCACTGGAAGTACAACGTCTGCTCATTCTTCAAAAGTAGCCAAGTTGTATGAAATCTTTATGAAATGGTGTTCAAAAAACAACTTAAAACCACAATATAAAATAACCGGTATTACGAAATATACATAATATACTATATTATTATTATTTTTATTATAGACGGTTGATTAATGGGTATGCACTGTACGATTTTTGTTAACAGTGTCTTCTGTATAATTGAGTTGACGTGTTCTTTTGATCTTATAAAGTTTAAGTGTTATTAGAAAAATACATGAATACCTTTTTATGGCTGGTACATTAAATAATGATCACATAAAGGTGTCAATAAAAGTGCTAAATTATTTTTAAAATGTTTTATTTATCAGTCAGTTAAAAGTATTTCAGAATGTATGGTATATGGTGATTAATGAAAACATTTAACTTTAACTGAAAAAAAAGTGTGAGTGCGCAGGCTTAAATTATGAAAATATAACAACAATGAAAAAATAATAAACTATAAAAGATTGTAAAATCAAATTAGCAATTTTGTTTATAAATGATTTTGACTTTAATGCTGCTCCACAAAGTATTACATATTTTTTAAAGTTTTATAACGGTCAAATGAAAATAATTTATTTCTGTTAATGATCACCTCTAAATAGCCATAATTGTTTCAAATTTGTTTAATGATTATTATACGGAAGTTTCCTTTTATAATAACTAATAAGTACCTAATGTGAATTAAAGTGATTCCACTAATATTCATTACCTTAATGTCAATTTTTGTAATTATCTATGTATACATAAGTATACACATACTATGTTTCAAAGGTTTATCCCGTGTATGTTATAAAATAAAAAATAAAAATTACATCTAAGTGCCAAACACTAAACAGAAGTAGGTACCTCCTACAAAGTACCATAACTTACATTTGAGGCAGCAATACTTATTGGTTATGTGATTTTTTGGAATAATTAATATTTTCAAATAGTTTGATATGTAAAAAAAGTGATACTATAGTTTGAGATGGACAATCAAAGTATTTATAAAAAATTGTTTTTATCATAGAATATTATTAAAGTGACCCAAACTTAATAAGTTTATGATTTTCAAATATATCAATTTACTCTTTTATTTTCCATGTGATATCATAATTAAAGTAAAAACTGCGGTAGCATTACTTTAACCTTAGCCGCATTGCTTATTTTACTACAAATCTAAGTTCAGCTAATTTTTCCCAGGATATATAATATTAAAATTTAATATCAGTATAAAATTGTTAACTCTTCCAGGTTTATGTTTTAATATTTTAAATTGTGAATTTAAGGAATAAAACTAGTAATATACAGAAGCTACTTTATTTAACTATTACTAATCTATATTTTTAAATTTATTGATAGTGATAGAAGTGATAGAACTCAATGTAATTTATGATATTGATTATTAGAATATTAGATAGAATTATTTTATATAAGTATTTTTGAATTAAATATTTAAAATTGTTGATAAATTATAAAGTATCTGTTGATTTATTAGGTAGTATACAAGATCAAAATGTAAAATTTGAAATAAGAGTACCAAATTACACCTATATAGGTGTTGGAACTGCAGAAAATGAAAATATTGCTCGAAAAAAAGCGTTAGAAGATATTGTATTATATTTAGCACGTCAAAATGAAATTCCAACTATTCCAAAGGTATTCAAAATAATAATTCTTTATTTGCTAAGTTTATTTTATTTTTATTTACTGATATTTATTTATTTAATTAGAAAAAAAATAAAATAAAGAACGATGACTCTAAAATAGTTTCAACTAAAATTAAAAAGGTAGGTAAATATAAAAATATAAATATCAGGTAATTAACAATGTGTTGCGCTAAGATAAATACAAGGATTAGAAGTATTAAACATAATATTATATGAATCCAAAAATATGTTTTCTTCATAGTTAAATAGTTTGGAGTCAGTCGTTTGTGGTAATTGGACAGTAGATACCGCTTACGAGAGATTAAAAGAATTTGTTAAATCTAATGATAAAGCAAATATTAAAGTAAATATTGAAACTATTGGAAGGTAAATTAACTTGTAACTAATTTTTCTGTTTTATACGTAAATGTTTGATCATATATTAATTTTTTTTAGGAATTTTGTTGTTTGTATGTCAATATTTATTGAAAAACTGAATGAAAGTAAAATAAATTATTTAAATATACTTAAATTATAATATTTATCAAATCATTTTTTAATTTAGCTATCTCTATACGTGAAACCGGAAAATCAAAGAAAACAGTTATGCAACAATGTGAAGTTACTTTAGTCAATAATTTATGTACATTAGGGTTAATTGAACGTTACTCAGGTGATCAAGTGAAAAAAGATAGACTAAATTGTATCCATAATTCATTTAATGTTGACAATGTTAATAAAAAACTGGTGAAGGATATATATAGTTTGTTAGAAGATCTTAATATTAAACCAATAATTGATAAAAACCAAGTATATTATTAAATTTTAATTTTATTCAAATTTAATGTATTTTGAAATGTTTATTCATTATCAATTATATTAGGATTATGCCGATATTTCAAATAAAACAGCATTGCTTCTTGACAAAGTTATTGAACCATTTAAACCATTAAATCAATTTAATGCTTCTAAAGTAGTACTATGGTGTCCTCCGGCGTCAAATTGGAATCCGTGGTTAGCTGTTAAGATTTATAATCCCGTAAGTGCTGTTAATTCTGCTAATTTTTAAATTGTTGATAAACATCAGAAATATTTTTAACATGTTAATAGTAAAATTTTAAATTTTACTCATAGAAACCTTTATCTGAGATAAGTTATAAAATGAAAAAAGATTTTGATGAAAAAAAACAACATTCAATTACATTTCAAAAAAGGATAAAAGACCGATCTAATTTGCCAGTATTTAAAAAAAAGGATACCATTTTGAATATAATTAGAAACAATGCTGTAGTTATTGTACGTGGTGGGACTGGTTGTGGAAAAACCACTCAGGTCAGTTAACTTAATGTCTTCAAATTTGTAATATCGCTTTCATATAATTGTTAAACAATTAGGTTTGTCAATTCATACTTGAAGAGTTTATTCACACAAATAAAGGAGCGTATTGTAATATTGTCTGCACTCAACCAAGAAAGGTATCTGCAATTTCTATTGCAAACCGAGTGAGTTTTGAAAGAGCTGAAGCTATTGGAAAAAGTGTTGGATATACAGTTAGATTTGATAGTATAGTACCACAGTCTTTTGGAGCAATTCTATTCTGTACAGTTGGTAAATTATATAATTCATGTTATATATTTTATTCTAATCTTGGTATCAATATTAAATACATTTACAACTTTAAAAATATATGCTTAAGTATTTATGCACTTTAATTTAAATTTAAAATTTTTAAATTAAAAAAAAAAAAAACCTACCTATTTTCAATTTTGTTTTTTTTTATACAAAATATAATATGTACCCTTAATATAAGTATGTAAATAAAATATATAAGTAAATTTGTTTTTTAATCTTTAGAAATTTTGATACGGAAATTAAAGACTGGATTGTTTGGTATAACACATGTTATTGTGGATGAGATACATGAACGGCGTGCTAGCTGTGAACTTTTGTTGATTATTCTGAAGGACATGGTGCAAAAATATCAAGATCTTAAAGTTATTCTTATGTCTGCAAATGCTAATTTAAATATATTCAGTAAATATTTTAACAACTGTCCAGTTATTGATGTGGAAGGAAATTGCTATCCTGTAAAAGGTTAAGGTTATATATTAAATAATATACCTTTCGCAGTTATTTAGTGGTAATTTCATAAGATAGAAGCCATTCTATTTCTATAATTTTTGAAATATATTATTGTTTATTTGCTATTTAGTATTTATATTATTAGCAGGTACTGAACATACTGATCATAACTCATAAGCTATAATACAATCTTGTGCCTTGCAAAATTCATGTCTTATAATAGATATTTTATTATTTAATACAATTATTTGACCGATTAAATATAGAATAGTGACTAGACACTAGAAATATATAAAAAATTAATTAATTTTTGTATGAAATGTACAATAGTGGAGTCAAGGGGAGGGGGCAAAAGTTATATAGTGGTTTTTGACCGTGTATTGAAATATATCAATTAAAACTCGATAAATTCAAATAATCATTATTTTATTGCTATTAAATAAATACAAATTGTCAAATTATTGATACTTAATATAAACAAATCAAACTTTCATATAAATGTTTTTACATATAAGGTTATATCATAGTATGCACACAGTCCTTTAGACCAGTGTTTCCTAACTTCTTTTACTTGCGGAACTTTTGGAGGAGCTTGAACGTTTTGCGGAACCCCCATATAATTTTTGGAGCTTGTCTATGTGTATCAAAAATATTATTAATTAATTTATATTTTCCAAAATTTCTCACGGAACCTTTGGTACCGGCTGATGGAACCCTTAGTTTCTGCGGAACACCAGTTAGGAAATACTGTTTTAGACCGTATATTAATAGATAATTAACGTTGACCCCTTCTATAGTACAGGCATCAAGTTTTATACAATTGGGAGTTGTATCTAATTTTAGTTTATCACCTAATTAGAAGGTTCCTAGGTTTGGTTAGATTAATATTTCAGATTTTTAAAGCATTGAACAAATTTCTAAAAGCCTGGTCTTTTTAACTGTGAAGTGTGTGCTCTAGGGTTAAGATTTTTCAATGACCTTTTTTAAATTTTATTTTTTTATTTGGTCGTAGATTTTTTTTTAGAAGATATTGTTGAAATGATAAACTATACGCCGTCTTTAGAAGAAATCAAGAGCACTAAGAAAAAAAGTAAAGACAACTTAGTTAATTGTAATTTATTAGTTCCTGATAATTATCCTAGAAAAGTTAGAGAAGTAGTTGCAAAGATCAGTGAAGATAGTCAACATTTTAAAATTATTGAAGTAAGAAATATATTAATTTAGTTAGTAATTAATTAAAACTATTAAAGACTAATAATTAATTATTATTATAATTTTAGTTGCTGTTAAAACATATTGAAAATAACTTAAAAACAAAAGGTGCTGTATTAATATTTTTACCTGGATGGGCTTGGATTTCAGAACTCGATAATTATTTACAACAGAACGAAATGATTGGTAAATAATTTTTTTTGTTTAAGTTCGACTGAATAATTGTGAATTAAATAATGACCAGAATGTAAGAGCTGTTTACATTATCTACCTGTCTTACCAATACGATGTAATTAAGCATTTTTAATGTACATATTGACATATTTTTTATTTATATTAGAGTGATTTGACTGTCAATAGTTAATTACTAAGAACTAAGAAGTATAAGAGACAGTTATTCAATTGATTGTGTACATACTTTGTACATATAGAAATAAATAAATAATCATTAACTTAAAATTTAAAAAAAAATTTGGTCTAGCTCAAAACTGTTCCATTTTGCTTCTTCATTCATCACTATCTCATGCACAACAACATAAAGTATTTAAACCTGTTCCACCTGGAAAGCGTAAAGTAAGTAATGTAATTAATAAATTAAGTTTTAAAGAAATTATAATTCTGTTTAAAGAATTTAAATTTCTATTTGTAGATATTTATATACAAAGAGGTGTCACAAATGTGTGACTCCCTCCTCATGTGTTTATTCTTGTTAATTGTGTGTACATTTTTATTACTTTTACTTATTGTACTTTGTATAGATTGTAATTCTTCAAATAAAGCCAAATTTAAAAAAAAAAAAACAAAAAAAAGATTTATATTATTTTTTTTTTTAAATTATGAAATTGTTAAATATTAATAAAACTTTATTGATAGTTCTGTTTTAAAAATTGTTGATTTAAGGATATGTTTGGTCGGTTCTGTTTCAGTAAACTTAGTTACATTTTTTACTTTTATTTAATTTTGTATTCTTATTTTTAAATACTTGTACTTGATTATGAATAATACAATTTATTTACCAAATTATGTGTTCTAGGTTATTTTGTCTACAAATATTGCTGAAACATCAATTACTATTGATGATGTTGTGTTTGTTATTGATTATGGAAAATCTAAGATAGTAAGATGTATTAATAATGTAATTAAATTTGAGACAGTTTGGGCATCAAAAGTAAATGTGGTACAAAGAAGAGGACGTGCTGGTCGTGTTCAAGAGGGTATCTGTTTTAATTTATACACAAAGGTAATACTTGTGTTTATTTGTTTGAATTGTTATTGATAAGTTGATTTTAAATGGAGATTGAAAAGTAGTATAAATATTCTATGTGGGGTATACAGATATTGTAAAATTATTTATAATATCCTTATATAAATGGTTTATGTATTTTTAGGAACGATACAACAAAATGGATGATAATATATTGCCAGAACTAAACCATTGTTCTTTGAACAAAATTGGATTAACTATAAAATTGTTGAATTTGGGTGATATTTATACATTTTTGAAAAAAGCTATTGATCCACCTCCTGCTAAATCTGTATATCATGTTATTGATACGCTGAAAGGTATATTGTTAAATATTTAAAAAGTACAGACAATTTGATAATAAATAAAAGTAGAATAAATTAAATTGGTATATAATATAATTTTAATTTATCATTTATTCATAAATTGATTTATCTCTTGATTCAGGATATTTATTTTGTCATTTTTCCAGAAATGAAATGCCTTGATGTGAATGGAAACCTCACAGCACTTGGATTTATTTTGGCAGACTTGCCTGTAGAACCACAGCTTGGGCGAATGATGATTTTGGGTAATATACTATTGCTTGGTGAATCATTAAGTATAATAGCCGCTGGTTCTTCAACTAATTATGATTTATTCTTGGGTGATAATGGTGTGTCAAAAATTAGTGATATTAAAAAAAAAAAATAAAAATATTATTTATTTTAATTTAATATGTTAAGGCCAAAACACTGCAAAGCATTATTATTCTGGCAATCGTTGTTCAGATCAGTTGGCTTTTTTAAATGCATTTATGCAGTGTGAATCAACATATCATGGTCATTATACAAATGACATTGGTGATTTTGGAGAAAATGGGTTATCTACATCTGTATTAAAAGCAACATACAATATAAAAGTAATTTAATATAATAGTAAATTAATAAATTTGTGTTCTTGGATGTATGTTGATATGCATGTATATTTATTTTTTGTTAGGAACAAATAATAAATAAGTTCTTGAAGTTTGGTTTTCCTAAATGTTGTTTTGAATCAAAACATTTTGATTTTGGTAAAACTGCAAACTCTGATGAGCCACAGTTAGATATGGTATCGGCACTCCTTGTAATAGCATTTTATCCTAATATTTATGTTCATAAGGAAAAGCGTAAGGTAAACTTAATTATAAAATAATAATAAATTATATAATCCTGAAAAATTATTTTTTTCAAAAGTTACAAACTTAATTATGTAACTTTAAATATTATTAATATTTAAATTGTTTACAAGTTACATTAAATTTAAAAATAAGAAAATAAATATTATTTCAACTATATAATTATGCAATATGTTTAAATACAAGTATTGAAGGATATTAATATTTTATCTATAACTAATAAAAACTTTACAAAAATTAATTTTAAAATTATATTTAAATATGATAAAATATATTTATAATAATAAATTATATTTATGGTTTACTTTATTATGTATTATATAATGTTATTTAGGTAAATTTAAAGTCTCAGAATTTTGCTGTTGTTTGTAAATCTTCTGTAAATAGTCCTGTAGTGGGATCAAGTGATCGATTTCAGTTACCTTTTTTTGTATTTGAACAACAAGTAAGTTGTAGGAATTAATTCTTGACTTAAACTAAGTATATATATATTCATATTTTAAATTCATCATTGGAAGTAAAATACTTTTTCTAAAAATGTTGATTTATAAATAATTAATGATCAAAATATATTTTTTGGATATAATTAACATTTATTACTGTTTTAAAAATAATTTTAGGTAAGTGTAATGTGTATGAACACAAGTATGGTGAGTCCTATACACATTTTATTATTTGGTGCTCATAAAGTTGATTATACCGATGGTTGTATTGTATTGGATGATTGGTTTGTAAAACTAAAAACTATGTATTCTTTAAAAATTGTGATTTAAAGTTTTGAAATCTTATTTTCTGTTACAGGATATATCTAAGAATGGATGTTAAAGTTGCGGCTGCAATTGTTGCTTTGCGACCAGCGATTGAAGATTTAATTATGAGAACTGTTGAAGATCCACAACTGATTTTAAAACCCACTATAATTGATATTAAGCTAATCAAAATTTTGAGAGATTTATGTAATTTTAACCCAGGAAGGGAAATTTAACCCTTATAACTTTTGATACTAGGTAGGTAGAATAATATAATAATAATATTAATATATAAATTAAATGATTAAATAAAACTTATTTTGTTATTTGTTTAGTGAGGATAGTAAGGATAAAAACAAGAATAATGAGACTAAACAAAAATGAAAAATATTAATAAAACAATATAGAAAATGTATCAAAAAAAAAAAAACAATTTTTATTATTTTTATTTTAAAGATTATTAATTTTAATTATTATTTTATTTGAGCAACTTATTGTTAAAATTTAAATATTAATGCATTTATTTAAACTTTTCTAATTATTATATTATAAATTTTAATATTGATTAAATTATTTTTATATTCATGTTTATATATTTACCTATGTTATATGTATATACTTATTATTCTAATAAAATAATAAGAATTAAATAATAGCATATTTATGGTCTATAAAAAGTATTTTGTTAAATTGTCGTAAATTTGAAAAGGTCAACTGTAATACCAGCTTTAAATTTATACTAGGTAATAAAGAGTGATTTTTAATTTGTTCTATTTAAAAAAAAATTGTCAATAACATTATATGTAGTAAATGCCAACTGATTTAACCTGTAGCATCATTTATTTTTTTTATTGTATGCCAACTACTGCCAATTCAAAAGTTACTACTTAAAAATATTGAATTATGGAAGCAATTTCAAATTTGTAACTGTAATATCTTCCTTCATAATACACAATTTTTGTTGAATTGTAAAATTAACAGTTATTCTATATAAAGTTAAGTTGAAGTTTTAAAATAGTTAGGAATCAAACTACAGTATATAGAACTTTTTAGCTGTTAATTTATTTTTTCTGCTTGAATTTTAGATTTTTAGCAGAGATTTTATAATGGTTAGTGACATGTTTTTTTTATATATATACGTAAAAAGTAAGTAGTAAAATAATTGATTCGATTTGCACTTTACCTAACCTGAGGGTGGTTATTGATATATAATTGGTAATTCTGAGAGAAAAATAGAAAATTCCCATTATTTTTTACAATAATCGGGGAAATAAAACAAAAATCAGTATTTTTACCAATAATTATTTGATTTTAGAGTACCTACAAAAAATTCTGGTTAAATTTGAAATTGAATGGTTGTTAATTATAATTCAGTTGAATATGTCAAAAAAAAAATCAACGGAATTAATTGTATATTTGTATTATAGATTAATGTTCTATGGTTTGTGTATGAAATATAAACAGATTACATTACTACTGTACTACTGCCGAGTGCTGACAAGCAACATACGAGTTTTAATTTTAGCGGGATGGGTACAGTTCGGCCCCTTGATAAGAAATTATAGCTGATAACCAAAATTAAGAGTTTGAACACTAACCTCAAATCACAAAAATCATGTTGTGTACGACTTTTGGCTATTTGAAATCTGGCTACACTGTTCATGATTATTTTTTATTTTCACATAACCACAAAATAAAAGTGAGAATGGGAATGGGACTATGAGAATCGTGAGATCATATTTTATTATTTTGTTAGCCGTCATGGAGTCGACGTCGTCATCGTGACTGGTAAGTAAAATTAAGTTATTTATTTATTCACTAGTTGCCAGTGTAAGTAACTCGATTCCGTTTGTAGAAGCCGCCTTCGAGGTGATTGTGTGAAAATCGTTTCATCGGAAATTCGGTATAGAATACTACATTGGTAATCGGGTGTCTAGAACTCTAGAAAAATCAGTGTCTATATCACGTGATGAAGTCGATTACCATGTTTGTGAGTAATCAATTATCATTCAGTGTAAAAGTCTGCTTTGACGCTTGCCCGGTGATTTTTTTAATTCAACAGAATAGTATTAACCTTTTACTAATAACGTCTATGGTGTGAACTCAAATAAATATACGAGTAATCTTGCGTATGCGCAGGTAACGCATCTCAACAACTGACTTCGTCGGCCATTGCAACCACAGGGATATATACTATGCGTATGTAATGTTTAACAATATGTGTAGTATATATCTCTGTACTTGCAACATGTGCTTCAATCTTCAAGTTGTTTACCTCGCCCTTTCGGCGACTGGCAAGATCGAGCTAGCACGGAAAGTTGGAATCCGGTTAGGTTTGAGGTTATGATAGCATTCATAACCTCAAATCGGAGGACAGCATCCAAAGTGTTATGATCTTAACGATTTCTAAGTCTACAACTGCCATTGACCATAACGATTTTTTCGTTTTGCTTTTATTCAGCAAGTAGTTTGTAGAATCCTGTATTATAAGTTTTCTTGCGTTTTGCATAGTTAAGCGTGTAATTATGTCTCCGAAAAACGCATTTGAATGTGTTGTGTAAGAGACAATTAATCCAAATGTATGTTACTCACATGTATTAGGCGACAAAAAAAAAAAAAATTGTAAACAATTTAACGCTTTCAATCGTTTTTCATTAGATGTAGTATGCCATCAATTTTCAAAGCTTGTTCCAGATTGTAAATGGAAGAAAGGTAGATGATTTAGATAACTTGGATCCAATGTCTTTTAATTTCAAAAAATATATCTGTGCTTTGCAGTTCTCAAATAATTGTTCGAGTTCTGGTACAAAAAAAATAAATGCAAACGTTTACCTGTCTATTAACTTGGCAAATAAATAGTTATAATGTGTTGAAAAAGAAACTGTTCAACACAGGTAAATATACAAATAATTGTATACAATTATTAGATATAAATGCAGTTAAGTTCACACTTGATATTTTCTATTTTTTTCTCCTAGATAGTTTTAAGTTTCTGAATTGAAGTCTCATTCATAAACTCGCAAATTATTATTTTGGAAGTTATCTCATTCCAAAGTTTACGATTTTATGCATTTATGCATGCATGCATTAAACGCTGTATACATTGCTCTCCTACGTTTTCATATTAATATTAATTGTTAATACATATTTTAGTTTTTACCCTGTGACTTGCATGAGGTGGTTTTGCATAGCAAGTCGAGGGATATTTTCTTTTTGCGGAGTGTAGCGATGAGTGCCGATATATGCGTAATCACTCCCGAGGGATATTCTGTTACTTTGTTTTATAAAAGTATTAATGTTTGAAAAATTAAGGATTTGTTCACGAAAATAAAACATAATCAGTTCTATTGGCTTTTAAGTCATTTAATATAATAATCCAAGTACAGTGTACAATCGTTTATCTGCGGAATAGAGTGGCAGGGCACCTACAGATAGCGAATTGCGAAGATAATCCACCAAATTGAAATAATGAATTAAACGTATCAACAATTACCTAAAACTAAAAAGTATTAATATGTATTTAACAAGTGTATTGTATTTCATGTCAGTAATCTATAATAGTCCAATTAAATTGATAATGGTGTATAAAGATATATATTTTTTTTTGTATACATACCGTGTGTTCCTAAATTCATCAACCTAATCCAGTGGATTGATTGGAGTTTGGGAACACTTGGGGCATTGAGTTGTAACTAGTTAAAAACAAGTTGATTAATACTTTTGACCGCCATATCATATCAGTTATCAATTATATTCAAACAAGATTGTTGATTATGTAATGTGTATAATTTTTTTAAATGTTTATTCAAACATTCCATTTGAATTATAAAAAAATTGATAATTATTTATTTTAAACTTATTTTGTTATTTGATTTAAACCACCTCAATCGTCTAAATGAATCATTGGATTTAAAAAAAAATGTTGGTATAGTTATTAAATGCTAAATGGTATTCCATAATATTAATGCATTACAATTTCTTATTAGTTATTTCAAACAATCAGATTAATAATTTTAAATAACTAAACAATTATGTTGTAAATATGCTTACCATTCAGGATATATTTCTATAACTATTATTTGATTTTCTTCAAATAAAACAGTTATGTTTTTTCATCAAAATCTAATTAAATTGATTAACGAATAATTAAAATATAACAATTAGGAATTAGATATCTTGATAATTTTTGTTAAATATAAATTGAAATAATTTATAATAATATTTATAATTAAACAAATTAAGTCTTTAAATAACCGTGCTATCCCATTATCTGGTGATAAATGTTTAATGTTTCATTGACTATTAATTTTAAAAATCTTAGAAATATGTATTAAAAGTAGACAAACCAATTTTATAAAAATAAAATAGTTTTACTTAATACCTTACAATGATAAAGCAATAAACATATTTAGTGTTTATATCAGTGTTGTATATAAACATTTTCATTGTGTATTAAAATCAGTTGAATATCAGTCAATTTTATGATTTAAATTTCAGTCCTAAAGTTGACAACAAAACTAAGAGAGGAGAAAAACTTCAGAGAATTCAAGAAAAATTTTTAAGGTTAATTTTAGTTGATGATAATTGTCATATTAAATGACTCTAATTTTGGCGTGAATAATTGTTATCAAACTATTGGGTTTCACTTCAGTTCATCCATACAATATCAGATTGCTCATAAAGTCATAAGTCAATCAGCTTGATTACTTCCCCTCCAACGGATTGGCCATCTGTTGAAATTAGGATTCCAACAGCTGACCAATGTTGTGAATTTAGAAACACACTGATAGTATATAGATGATTCTGCGGAAGTCAATAAATAATCGAGAGTACACTATTATATAAACTTTCCATCAAAACTACTTTAGATAAAATAACATAATTAATAAGAGGTGACAATTCATTACTAAAACGTAGGAAAGAAAAGTATACAGCATTTCACGCGTGCATGGAAAGATAACTTCCAAAATAATGATTTGGCAAGAATTTTTGAATTATACTTCTGTATTCAGTGCTTTAAAACACACATTTGAGAGGGGGAATTTGAAAAAAATTGCGTGGGAACTAAACTATATTTGTTCCAATTATTGTGCTCTATTTAATAATATATAATTATAGATAATGTGCCAGGAGATTCTTAATTATGTTTTTTTAATAAACACCTGCCAGAAAGTGGTGTACTTATACCATAGTGCATAATAAAATCAGTCCCGTGTGTCAAGACATATAAATTCAGATTTCCTAAGTTTTTTTTTCTGTGTACAATTATTATACAAATTAGATTCAGGCATATATCAAAGATAAACATTTTAAGTATCAATAATAAGGTTATAATGTTTAATTATTACAATGAAACATAATATTATATTTTTTACTAGCTAACTGAGCTAAGTATGTTTTGTTCATGAATTATTTTTCAAAGTATTTAATAATAATATTTCTATTTTTAGGATTAAATATTAATTTAACAACAACCAACTATTACTAAGCGAGAAATCCAAGATTATTTTACACCAGTTGAACATATTTAAATGATTATAATAGTAAGTATCTTATTCATAATTTTGAAATAGGTATATAATATATAAACTTACATATTTTACTATAAAAAAAAAGAAATCTTATAATTTAGCATTTAAATAACTTTATCGATGAATTATTAAAAAGATATTGCTTTATACCAAAATATTTAAAATATTATCGCAATCAATTTTTTATTTTAAAATTTTAGGTACAGTACCTATACCTACTTATTTATTTTTATTCATCTCAGTGAAAATATATAAGCCTTTTGGAAAGGAAATATCATCATCACTATATCTATAAACTAACCTTTGTAAAAATATCATAGATAATCCTGTTAAAGAACATATAAATTATAAATATTAAAAATGTGCCAATCTTGTCATATGCGCTTTACCAAAAACATTGTGATTGCCTAACCTAACGTAACCATATGATTGCAGTCTACAGTGTTTTAACATAACTATTCAACAACTATATTTAGATTTTAAAGTTTGGCAATATATTCTCGTGATAAATGTTTGACGTAAAAGTGGTTTTAATGATGAATGAAAATTCTTATAAATAAATAATATATTGTTAAAAATTATTTTATATTATCATCGTTTGTCATTTTGTAATTCATTTCATTATCATTAATAATCACAAATATTAAAATACTTGTATCATGTCTCTTAGTAATGTGTAATTGTTGACATTAAAGATAAAAATTAGGTAGTAGAATGTGTATGACAAGCATCCCGTAGTAATAGCAGGTAAACCGTAATCTATGGTAGTGCCAAAAGACAAGATAGCCATAAATGTTAATATAATTGATAAAAAAAAAACCAGTAAAATTTTTTACAAGTATAATAGGTTAAATTAAAATATTGTCATATCATTTTACCTTAATGCTATTAAAAAACTTGCAAATAATTTAAATTTATTATATTATATACAGGGTGTCCCAAAGAGATCTGTGAAATGAAATAATACAATAACTTGTACTAATTAATATTTTTATAAAATTTATTTTAAATATAAGTCATAGGCACTTACACTACTTTTTTTATTTTTTAATGCCTAAATTAAAACATATTTAAAATAGCAAATTTATAAATCTGATTTAAAAAAAATTTATTTAAGTCCGGTGGCTGATTTTTTACAATTTTTTTATATATCAATATTCTCATTAGGTAAATTACGATCTAGTTAATGTTAGAAACTTAATAATTTCAAAAAATATTTTATGTAAACACTTTTAAATAAGGTGCGCATGTTTAAATCTAACAATTTTTTTATTGTTTTACATAAACTAGATCGTAATTTACTTAACGAGAATATTGATATTTAAAATTTTTTTAAAAAATCAGCCACTGGACTTAAATGTTTTTACCCTCTACATTTTTTTAAAATTAGATTCACAAATTGGCTATTTTCGAATATTTTTAATCAAATTTTAGTTCTTTATTTTCAGTATTAAAAAATAAAAATGTAGCGCAAATGTCTATGCATTGTTTTTTAAAATATTGATTTGAACAAAAGTTATTTCATTTGTCAGATCTTTGTGAGACATCCCATATATTAAATATTAATTAGAAATATAGATATAGGTATTTTGGTAAATTAATTTATGAAGACATGTAAATATTAAACATAATACAGTAAAATCCCATTATAACAAACTCCAGGGGACCTATTTTTTTTCGTTATCAACGGAAATTTTTTTATAACAAAAATTTAAGAAAGCTGTTTATAAGCCCTGCTTTTTGTCAGGGGACTTCTATGACTTTCGTTATAACAGGATTTTTTATGGTAACAAGAACTTACTGTATTTATAAAACGTTTAACTTACATTCATAAACCAATCTTCTTATATCAGTTTTGTTTTACATATAATTTCATAAAGTTTTATGAAACATATTCAACTATACATATTATTACATACTACTAAACACCTGTTTCATTTGTTTTTCCATACCCCAAGTCCGTACCTAGTGGTAGTTGGTGGTTCAACCCCCTCCCCCCTAATTTCTTTTGTGTTCAAGTATGTGGTAGTAAAATAACCTATACAATATTATATTAAAATTAGAATACAATTTTTTTTTGCTAAAAAGCCCTCCCAAAATTAATTTCCAGTTACAGCCTTGTCATACTCCTTTTGATAAGCATTAAAATAGTAAAATATTTATTTAGTTTCAGTTCTGTCTTGATCGCATTGGGTTTAAGTTAGCACACATGGAAAATTTAAACCAAGTATATAATGCTAATAAAAGCACGTTGTCAACACCTCGTTGTTTCATTAAGACAGGCTACATCACTCAAATAAAACCAATTGATATTACAAGAAAAATACTATCTACAGAGGTATTTTATAAAATTATGAACAATTTTAACTTATAGTCTATTCAGAATAAGAATGCCCACTTTCGCACATGTATACTGAGAGCCGTGGGAACGGCTTGACCTCCCTGGTGAGATTTAGGTGTGCTATGATTGGTCGTCATTGTCAACTACTGCCGTTACCTGTCACTGTTGACAACCGCCATCGTGTCTACAGAGGATAAATGCATAAACCACGAATGGCATAGTATCATGAAAACACTGGAATATTGTAGTTCACTACGTATACAATTGTTGCATGTTGACGACAGCAAACATCAGTGCATACCGTGGCAACAAACGTGCGCGAACAAAATGAGTTTTGGACGATCGAGTGGGCATTTTTATTTTGCATAGACTACAATAAACAATTATAAAATTAAGTATATTAATAGTAAGTTTTATGGTTATAAACTATTATGTATATATATATGTATGTATGTATTTATGTATGAAAGTACAAGATTTAATTAAATATATATAATGTTTACATGGGGTTTCATCTTACAGAGATGGTATAACATGATTTAATATAGTCTAATAATTTCTTTCTTGGTAAAAATAGATTTCATTTTATATTTTACAATTTTAAAAAATTTATATAATATGCATTTTTTAGTATTATTTGAATTTTTATATAAAAATGTTAAGTATTTTTCAATATAATATAGATATATTCACAAAAGTATTTATTAGTTAAAAAGTATTGTAGATATCTATGATATAATAACTATAGTATTTTTTTTTTTTAATAGTATTATTAATAATCAAATTTATAATGCCATAAGTGTATGTATTATATCAGTTTTTGCTATATGCTTATCATTTTGTTAGTTGAAGCATAATTTTTTGGATTTTATTGTTCGTATTTCATATGGTTGAATGATTGTAATTTGTTATATTATGTAGAAAACATGGGTTGAAATTCAATTTTTTTAGCTTAAGATACAGGTAATGCATAACATTTATCTAAATTTTCCAGGTAAATGGTAGTAATCTATCATTTTTTGACTTTTGTTAGTAAATATAGAATTACATAAGTTACATATAATTTTCATTAAGCAATATGTGCTCTTTGATTTTATTCATTCATTATTTATCATAGGTTTATTTGTTTTAAGAAAATGTTCAACTTTTTTTACTCCTGTAATATTCATAGTCGGATTGGTGTATAGGATGTGGTTATATAAAATCAAAGTAAATGTATAATAATATAAGGTTGCCTCATTTAAACAAATTGATTCCTTCTGAACCATTCCTTATTTACTGATGTCTCTGAAGTATAAAATTCATTGAAACCTGCACTCCTACACACTTTCAAATATGTTTCACTGTGGCATAAATTTTTATATATTGAACTGCAAATTGAAATGTAATGTAATTTTAATATATTTGAGTAGGTACTAAGTTTTAATATTTAGGGATACTACTATATATATTATATAATATATAAAATAGTAAATACTTTGTTTCTTATTTCAATTTTTTTTTGTATAAATAATAGTTATCTTAGTATTGATATATATGATCATAAATAATTATATATTTATTTACATTTCACCAATTGTACCTAAATATAATTACATGAAACCATTAGTACCTAATATATTTTTACTTAAATTTGAATAAAACTAAAAAATATAGTAAGATTTAAAAAAATACATGCCCTATAAGAAATACAAATTTATTTGGCTATAGCCATATTCCTCAAAGAATAAAAATAAAAATTATGTTTCACACAAATAAAATAAATATTGAAAATATATTTTTGAGTCATATTATATTATATTTTAAGTAGTTATTACCATAAAAAAAAATTGAATTAAGATAATACAAATTAGATACCAATGTTTTTTTATAATTATATGTAATTGTTAAATATTCAAAAATGAATTTCCATTGACTCCGGTTGGTTGATTGTATTCATCAAGCCTGGCCATAGAAATATTTGTTTTTCTTTTCCACACAGGATTGTATGTATTTTCATCATTGAGTATAGGATAGTAGTTGATACACTTGAATTCATTGTTTTTTTCTTGATTTAGTTTCTCAAACCGTTCTTTGATCTTTATTTTATCCTGGGACAAAAATCCCATCAGTCCTTTATGGCCTGGTTTATGCTCATCAGGCATTAAAGTTATTTTTCCTTATATACATATAAACTACACAAAAATACACATTTTATTAATGGTTTTTTATTTTAATTTTGAATAAACAATTAAAATTTATAGAAAGTTTTATTTTTTTTAGATATTTAAGATTGTTCTTTATATTTTATGGTATTCAGAAAAGCAGTATTTCTCATTTATACATAGATAGACCTTGCAATATGAGCATTTTGAATGGGATCTTAACTCATCATTTTTATTACTACATATTTCATATCTTCCACGTTGTGTTACGAATGTTGGTCAAAGGATACTTTGATTTCCAGTACGAATATCTCTTGGCATAGAATAAGCAGATTTTCTTCTCTTATCATTTTTTTGAACTTGAGCTGATGATTTTTTTTTTGTGTGCTAATTGTTTGGTTATTAAACCTTACATTATTACTCTTCTATATTCTAAATTTCTAACACAGGAATTTTCTCAAACAAATGTACAATAATCTACATAAAAATTAACAAACATAATATCTATCAAACCAAAAAACAATCTGTGCCACTACTTACAGGATTTCCTATCATTATCATAAATATAGGTAACACATAATCTGTCAGCATGGTTTACTCTACCTATCAATGAATTATACATTTATTCTCTTAATTAGTATCGTTTGCTTTATTTTTATAAATTGTATAATAAGCAATAAATACATCTTGTTTTCTTCATCGTGAATTAATGGATTTTGTTGAAAGTTCAAACAGTCTTAATATTCATCATCTACCTTTGGTTGGTTAAGTGATATGTTGTTTGAACTTTTCAGAATGCTTCTATATTATATTTACCAGTCACAATAGTTTTGGTCGTTTTTCAAAAAAATTATTGAACATACTTTTAACTGTTAGTTCACGACTTAAGTAGCAGCGGATATTTGGGGCATTTTTCTTCTATAATGACTATACGAGGGTTATATAGCATGGGTTCTCAATCTTTTGAGGTACACGCATTGATATCACTACGCTGTTATTTACGCGCTTAACCTGGCCATTTGCTTGCGGTCTGCATGTTGAAGTCAATGTATGTTGTATTCCTTTCTCATCACAGCACTCTTTAAACTTCCTGGAAGTAAAACACTTTCCTCTGTTTGTACCAGTCGGTTGGGTAATTCAAACATCTGCAATATTGATGACGAACTCTCCAGCCTTCCATCTGCTCTTCGTAAAAATTGTTGCAATCTTGATTAACTATCCATGATTTAGTCTTTGACGGGTTATAACCTTTAATTTTTTTCGTTATTAGCTTTAGCGTGGTTTATACTAGCTTGTATAGTTAGTATTTTCAATAATATTTGCATTTCGAAATTAGAGAGTAATAATTTTAGTTGACGTAAGGATATTTCAAAATTATTTTAATTAACACCTGGAGCTGTATAATAATAAACAAGGTATAAATTGTATGTTGTAATGCACATTTTTCTTGAAGTTTGAAACATATGTGCTAGTAATTATACATCAATTTTGAGATATAGATTGCTATGTTCTCTGAGTTTTTTGCAATTAAAATGGCTCCATACAATTTTCGCATGTTTTTATTCATTATTATCTATATTTGATTCTGTTAGTGTACTATAGCAATCGCTTTTTTTCTGGTCAATTCGTTTCTTCGAACTTGTACCAACTATAAAAGATAATAGAAAACGGGGTCTAAATTGTATGTTGAAATGCACATGTCTCTAAAGTTTTCAAATACATCGGCCAATAATAGAACATCGATTTTGAGATAAAGGTCGCTATATTCTCCAAGATTTTTGCATTTAAAATGATTCCATACAGTCTTAGCGTGCTTGTATTCATTATCCGTCTATATTTGATTCTGTTAGTGTACTATAAAAATCGCTTTATTTCTGGTAAATTCGTTTCTTCGAGCTTGTTCCAACTATCAGTATATTCGTAAGAGAGTACACCTTTACGAGTAACGAGCTGCATAACTTCGGTAAAAAAGTGTTTTGTTCTCTCTGAACTTCTCGACCCGGGTGTTATTAAGTTGTATGAAAGTATTGATAGTTTCGGTGCCATGAAACTGCACGAGTCTATAAATCGTATTGAAAAGGTGTTGGTCACGTGTTTTGAAAATGAAACGAATTTTTTTTCGCTATTTGGAATAACTTGTATGTATACAGTCATAACCTAATTCAGTTACGATAAAATGCGTTTCACAATTTGATAAATTGTGTAGAAAACATGGTATAAAATTCGGTGTTTGAAGCTTGAGATTGCCGGTATTATATAATGTTTGTCTGAAATTGTGATCTGCTACTTTATTTTTTTTGTTTGAAAAATTACATGTATTTGTCATCATATATGCTGTTTGCTCTTCTTTGGTCATTATGATGAGTTTATTTGTTTTAAGCAAATCTTGATTTCTTCCAATTGTTATATACTCTTTCAGTTTAGTCCGAAAGGTATATTTGTTGTATAATAGTTCGTTCACTTACGGGTTGTAATTCAAAACACTGCACAAAATCTGTTTAACTTAAAAAAAAATATTTTATTGATTATTTTATTATAAGAATATTTTAACGACACAGTGGTGTGTATTGTATGAATCGGCTACTTATTCCCGACTGACTCTTGCTTATTCTACGTTCTTATCTTGGCGACGCAGTCGCTTACAAAAAAAAAATGAACATATTGCTACACTACTATATTATTGTTTATATGCTTACTAATCTAAAGTATGTGCAAGGGTTCCTAACACAATCTATGTCACTTCATTCACGAATCTTTTGGTTACGTCTTGACGAGACTCATTACCACGGAAAATAATGGGTTCTTGTGGTAAATCGAACTTTTCCAGCAGATCAATCGGAATGTTTTCTGTAGTCTTTACGAAAAACCCGTAGCTCATCGGTTCATGTTTTTGAAAAGCTGTGTTTTTTTCGCCTTTGCTTTCTTTACATTTAACAAAAAGTGCTATACCTCAATTCGAGGAATATATTAGTTATTTATTTCCGATTTCCCACTCTATCGATGATTCTGGTGTGGGATCGTACCTAGGCTCAAAAAATCGTATTTCCCCATCAAGATCGTACCATCTAAGCATTCTAAGCATTGTAGACTGTTGTCTAACACACTGTACGGTAAATCCGTTTCCTTTGCTAGATTATGCATCTTGCTCAGTCATTAATTTTGTGAAGCGTTCTTCAACAAATTTCCGTATTCTAGTTTCGGAAAAAATCGTCCTAGCTGAGGTCTTAAACGCTTGGTTTTCTGATGAATTATCAATATTTGGATTATTATATGTAGCTTTTAGTTTTAAATTAAACTTGATCGGATGTTTGGATGCAAGCGGTTTTAGTAATACGAGTAATTCAGTTTTAATCGAATTCAAAAATTCTATATACTTTTGAATATGTTCAATAGCTCTCACATAAAACCAAAAAATCTTTCTATTTGCTGAAGACGAAATTTCAGTAAAGCCGGTAGACTGTACAAGAAGTAAACATGGTTTTTTAGTCGTGATTGCTATCAATTTATTTAATTAATTACGGACCTAATGTAAATGGCTTTTAGTGAGCCCAATATAATTCATTAAAGAGGTAGGTAAGCTTCATTTTCGATGTTTCTTGTTTGTAGAAAACTGTTGTAGGTCAAAATATTTGTATTTTTCATGTAATACCAATTAATTTTATCTGATTAGGTGTTAGATAAGTGTTGATGAGGTGCATTCGTGTTATCTAGCATTGACTGATTCGCTTGAATTTTCCACATGATGTGGTTGTGGACGTTTGAAATTGATAAACTGGTCTACATGTGACTGTATATATGTATAGTTGAGTATGTTTCATGAAATTATATATAATAAAAAATTGATATGTGAAGATTATTAGTTTATGAATTAAAGTTAAAATGTTTTATAGTTATATTTAGTATTTATATTTTTTCTTGTTTGAATTATGTTATTATTAAATAACTTTATCTTAAGATATGTGTACTTAGTTAACCTACCTATGTTTTTTTAAATATATTTATAAAAATACCTATGTCTAATGTCTATAATGTATAAATATAATATGTAATAAATTAAAATTATTTGTTTATGTTTTGCATTCAAAAAATTGTATGAAAATATTTCAAATTAATTTAAGCTATTATTTTGAATGAACTTGTAAAAATTGTTTATACTTTGTTGTATACTCAATGCTATTAGCTACTTTATGATGACTTAATTTGAGGGGAATTTTACCTCGATTTATGTCCTATTTGCGCCAATTATGAGTAGAAAGATATTTTCGAAAAAATAAAACAAAACATTCAATAAATATAAAATATTTATCATCAATTTATGTTTTCTGAGCGTTGCTTAGATGCTAGGCAATAACAAGGTATCTTCTGTTTTCATAGATCCAAACATGACAACAGCTTGATTTAAATCTATTAATGAAGCTGTTTCCTTCTCCACATAACTAATAAACAAATAAAGATATAGTAATACAGAAATTATTTATCAATAACATAAATGTCATGAATCATGTTAGTGGGCTTTGCATTACACTAAGACTTAACAACTTTACCTTTTCCTATATGTTTTCTAATATTAACCAACTAGTTGTAGAACATGAAAAAAAATTATTAAGCTTTAGTAGCAAATCAAAAAAATTAGAAGCACTTAAGCAATTTTCTACAGCATTAATGCCAACTAAATTTAGCGAATGCTCTTAACAAGGATTATATTCAGCATTGGGGTTTAATTCCTTTATTCTGACTTATAAACCTGTATATTGGGCCGAAAGTATTCTTACAACTGCATCTTTTAACTCCTTAGATTTATGTCCAATATTTGACATAACCAACAAAAATCGTTCAATAGGTTCACCATTTGAACACGCATACCGGACAGCAAATACTAATTGATCCACATGAGAAATATCAGGGGTGGAGTCAACAATAATAGAGTAATATTTTTCCCTTTTCAGTTCTGCTAAGATAACATTTGTTAAAGATTTGTGTATTTTAATAATAACTTCTTCATAAATTGTTTTCGATAGATATGATTGTATTCCTTTTCCCGAGTCAGCAAATTGTTTAACATGACTAGTAATAAATAGATCAAATTGTGTTAGCAATTCAACAGCTCCAAAGAAATTCCCATTATCTTTCATACCAATATGTTCATTAGTACCATGAAAAGCTAATATTCTCGAAGAAAGAAATTTAATAATTTCAATTGTCCAAATCAATACTTTTTTCCAATATAATATTTCATTATCCACTTGTCTTGCCAATTCTGTATCTATTATACCAATACCTCGTTGGAGAATTTTAAAATTAACTATATTTGTTTTATGTTCTGATGAATTCTCATGAGATCTTAAGCGATCAAATCCATTTTTCTAATCATTAAATCCATTACCCCATCCAAAATTACTATCTTTACCATATAATCTACATAGTGCACAAAATAATGATTTTTTTTTATTGAATATACTAGGTATTTTCTTTCTACTTTTACACCATTTGGCAGTTTATTGAAAAAATAAGATTTGGTACAATGTCTTTTAATATTTTTATAATATATTACATGAAGGTTTTAAATCAGCATTTATATTCTGACTAAAGCCATTTTTTGCTATATATTATCTATAATAGTCAGTTGGTTACCAATCTGCTGGTTCATTTCAATTGATTACTATGGCTACATTATTAGTACCATCAATAATCATAGATTGATTTTTAAAATTATCTTGATTTAAATGTAATTGTTTATCTTTTAACTCAATGGGTTGATTATCATCTATTAATGTGTCTTGGAGTGATACAGATACTTGAGTTTCATTAACATTACTCTATTGAGAAGAACTTTGAGAACTTAAATATAAATTAATTTTTTGATTTTGATTAATGATACATTGTTTTTCTTCAAGTTTTTTCTAACATTTTTTTTTTAAAAACTAAATAAGCATATAAAATAAATATTAAAGCATGAAGCATATTTTCATAACAATGTAAACAAAATATTCAACTATTAATATATTTACCAATATGACAGTCTCTGAGGCTCAACAGTTTTCAAACAATATTTTAATTTATAATACTTGAACAAAACAACTATACACCATACATTAAATAAGACAAATAAGAACAAAAATTTGTTTGAAATAAAAATATCAGTGACGATAACAGGCAAAATGATAACTCAAAAGTATTATCACGTGGTACATGCGAAACAATATTATTACTACTGTTTATCACAATATATTACCATTATATTTATATAACCCTCATCCTGTTAAACAATATACTGCTGCCTCAAAATAGCTACACAGGCCACATCTCATTTGTTTTTAAATAATTGGAAGTGAGTTACGTATTTCTATAACTAATAAATTTTAATAATAATATTATGTCTACGTAATTTCATAATATTGTAATATTTTTAAATTACGTATTGACCTTTTTTTTTTTTTGTTAGTTTCTATGTTATCCATAAATATATCATCCTATATTCTTTCTCGTCTCGAGCGCCCCTAAAATTTCGGCGCTCTAGGCAAATGCCTACTTTGCCTATACGTTAATCCATGCCTGCATTATCCAATTTTTTATTACGCGATTGACCAATAATGGTAAAATTAATATGGATAACGATCGACCTATATTCCTTATGGTCGAGTGCCACCACTGCTAGTTAGCTACTCGCCTCAAGTATTCAAGTCCATAATTTAATGAGTTAAAAATACGATATACTTGTTCTAATTTAATATTAGTATATAAAAATTAATTTATGGTATTTAGATTGATATTCTT
Organism: Rhopalosiphum maidis; assembly: GCF_003676215.2. Lineage (NCBI taxonomy): Eukaryota > Metazoa > Arthropoda > Insecta > Hemiptera > Aphididae > Rhopalosiphum > Rhopalosiphum maidis. The sequence goes on along the minus strand of NC_040879.1, from coordinate 61,192,525 downwards.
AGCTCATTACTTTATATATATGTTTATTAACGTGTAAATTTAATTCGAGGTGTGGATAAGAGAAGTTTTTCTTTTATGTAAAAAAAAAGTGTATATAACTATGCGTAGAGTATATGTTAAATATAGATATACGTATTACCTTAAATCTTGCAAATCTTGTTGTTTAAACTGAACCTCTCGAGTTTTGAATGGATTAGGTATTAATGAAATAAAAACGTGAATTATGAACAATATTTTAATTTTACCAATTAAATATATGAACAGTGATATTGATGGGGTATGTGACTGAGCGCCTATGTTCTGTGCTTTTATATGAGAAATTGTGGGATGCTGCCTATGCTATTAAACAGGGCATAGACTGCATCATCTTACAAAGCATTTATGTGTATGACATTTGATAGTATATTATTTATCTACTTAATCCTAAATGTAAATGTTAAATTAAATTATATATTATAATTTGTAACTTAAATTGTTAAATGTTAAAATAAATTACATTTAATTTATTAATTAATAATGATATATTATATATATATATATCATTACAATATTTACCTGTCGCGTTCATATGCTTATTATTAACTGTTTTTACAAATTGTAAATATCCTATTAAATATTAAAAAATAAAAAAAATAAATAGAAAATCCTAGAAAAGTTTTAACATATAAACACAAAATATTGTATACGCTGAACCATTTTGTTGTTACTGTTTATTATCATTTTCATTATTAAATATAGACTAGACATATAGTACCTATTAAAATATAAATTAATATAGATTTCAATTACTTTTAAATACATATTATCAAATTGCTGGAATACAGAGAGAAATGCATAAATTTGTGATACTAGACTTCGGGTTCTCGCACACCGGGCACCGACAGGTACTGTAAAGTACTGATATCCGGAGAAATCTCTAATAGCTCAAACAGTTTTAAGATAACTGAACTCCTCGAGATCAGACTATATTTGCCCACGAGAAAATGAATGAATTTCAATGCATTATAATATAATATTTAAAATGTACATTAAGAGGACGTAATACCCATATGTGTTGTGTCTGTCTTACTAATGTAGACCATAGCAAAATTTTGTTCAGCAGAACACATATTGTGATGTTAGCTTTAATATTAAGCATATACATATATATATTATATATATTATAATATATTATTATTATTATTATTATATTATATTTATGAGCTATGAATATTTTACATAGCTATAACGCTTATAACTCACTTTAAAATGATAATATCAATAAAAGCATATGACATTTTCTAGATAATATTCTTACCTTCAAGTTTGATAACAGGTAAATTGACTCCCAATATTAAAGCTAACATTACAAAATGTGTTCTGCTGAACGTAAATTTGCTGTGATGTACGTTAGTGAGACGGAGACAACAGCGGGTGTAGCGTCCTCTTCTAAGTTCAGCATTAAGACTTTAACTGCATTTTCGAAACTAAAATATTATGTATTTTTCTTAAATGAAGATTAACTTTATAACCGAAGAATATGTATCTTACTGTCTTACCACCACTGTTATGAATTTAAAGCTCAGCGGACCAATAGCCTCTACTTGTTTGCGCCTATGCTCCCCGTAAACCACCTTTTGGGCGTAAACCATACTGGCTCCGCCCTACACACATCGGCAACAGCCAACCACATGTCGACGGCAGAGCAGTCCGCCAATCGCGTGACGACGAACATAACGAGTCGCCAATCGGAACGGTTAATAATTTCGATACATCGTCAGCTAATGGTCTGGTCCAGTTTAATATCGTGACGAATTCGAAAACTAAATACATAATATTATAATACATATTTGATATAATGCAAACGTAGAATTTTACAAGTTTTGTGTAATAGTCGTTTAAACCGCTCGTGTTTGGGTCCACGCATAGATATAAGCTAAAAAAAGTTGGCCGGCATCGATCTAAATGCATTTTGAAAAGTTTGTTAACAGCATTTTGCGGCCATTCATCAGAACAAATAAATATAATACAACACATTTCCTTTCATTACGATAATATATTTCCATAAATACATTTTAACAATACTCATTTTTTTAAAATTTATTTTAGATTATAATAGGTTCAGTATTTTACGTTACACAAACAAAGTGCACGAATTATATTATGTTATATAATGATTTTCTGTTTGCTTATTTTTTACTTTAGGCACATCAACTAAACATTTTATATTGATGTTCCTAGATGCTAAACTTCACAATTATTAACATGAAAAGTGGTATGTGTGTTATTTTTGTTTTCCAGCGAACACTGATTAGGTATTGAATAAACGATTTTATATTACATCCCGATGGAAATGGTAGTCTTAGGTACATCGACAAAGCAAACACATAATATTAAATAACATAATATTGTGTCCACTTAGGACAACCCAAGTTATCGAAACAGTGCGCTTGTTCATGAGACAACTTAATAAATAGATACATTGATAATAAATTAGTTCAGCGAAGATAATGGTTTATTACATCATAAGCTTTAGCAAATATGTTCTATTATTTTTTGCTCGTATAACGTACAATTATTTTTAAATTGATATTACCCATGTCAAGAACATGATATGATATATTTAATATATTAAATTTAATGGAATTTATAACACCAAAGAATATAGGTTTTAAATAAAAAAAAAACACTTTCAAAAATAGGTAATAAACTTTAACATTCATACCATTTGAATAATTAGGTAATATTATTCTGGTATACATATTTGATTTTATCTTAATATAAAATAAAAGTATAATATAAAAATGTTGGCTTAAAATCATAGATCATACTACTACTACTGATAAACTATTCAGAATTTAATATTCAACGTACCATATAAAATTATTAAAAAAAAAAATTGTTTCATTTAAAATTTGATTCAACACTAAGGATCTTTTCTTTGTCGATAATAAATATTCAGTAAAATCTTTAAAAAAATAAATAAATAATTGACAAAATAATTATCAATTAGAACATAAGTACTTAAATATTATAATATTAACAAAAGCCAATCATTACAACGCCAATGTTCCATATTTTCTGTATACAACATCAATTGTTGTAACTATTAGACTTCAATAAATTATTATAAATTAATACAAATAGTTGTACATTAAAATAATAGTAACTTTTAATACTTAAGAGGACAGGACATATTAATTTGTTATCTGTGCTGTGTTACAACATGGTGAATATTAAGTTATAACTGATTTTTGATTTAGTTTATAGATAAGACTATTATCTGTTAGGCATTAAAATAATCAGTACACCATAACACGTGATAGTTTAGATAAAAGATAGACAGTTCAATAATTATTAACATCTAATGTTGACCTAACGGCCAACAAAAATGTAATTTACAAGGATGTACATAATTTCCTGACAGATAACAGATCAATGTGTGGAGTCTTCTCAACAAAAAAAAGACAATAAAATACAACATACAATTTAGAATTGGTGTTCACATTATTTACAGTTTTAAACGATCTGAGCAGTGTTGGACAAAAAAACTATGATTCTAGATTATTAGGATTATAATTTAAAATGCACGTGTTTCATTAAATACACCTTCATTGACTTTGTCACTACTTTTATAACTTGTTGTGTATAATATAATAATAATTTATAACAAAAAATAAAAATGTTTTATAAAGTGATTAAATTCATTACATTTTTTTTTTCATTTTAAAACGTCATTTATTTTAATGATATTACATCACCTAAATCCTTAAGTATTCACAAATTCAACAAATATTTATTTATTGAAATTTATCAATTTAAAATAATAAAATGTATTGTATTAAAAACTTCAATCATCTGCCAATCATAGTTTTTGATCTAACACTGGACATAGGTATTACATTTTAATTTTATTTGTTTGAAACATAATATTGTTATTTTTATTTTTGATTAGTACTTTTAAAAATGATTCAATAAGTGGTATTATATGTCTGAATTAAATGTTTTAAAGCACCATTAGTTAGGGTACTGACTGGTCATAAATGTCAATGAGCATTATTATATTTTAAAAAATATGTTAATTTGGTAAATAGCGAGTATTAAAACATGGCCAATACTGCTGAATGTCAAATCGCTAACTGATAATCCTGTCAAATTCTTTTCAAAATCATCAGTTATAAAGATATCTGCCAAAGAAATTAAAATTATTATAATTTATATAATGAAATTTGACATTTCTCAATAAAATATCACGATAATTTAATAATGAAGAGTAATAAAGTATACCTATGTTGTAACAATGTGACTCAGCAGTTAATTTAGAAGAAATAAACATTTACAGGAAAAAATCTTAATATTAAATATTATACACATATAATAATATAATATAAGATCAGGACTAATAAACATCAATTGATTCTAATCATTTCATAACTTAATTAATAAATAACCTTAAATGAAGTATCAAAATCAATATTTGTCGAATGCATTCAAGCTTTCAATCAAAAGGAATAATAAAACAAAATGATAACTGACTTTTACATCAAGGAGTGTTTACTCTATAACTATAAAATGATCACGAAATAAAAAATAAAAACATTTATTTTTTCAAAATAATTGAATAAAAGTTAATAGTCTATAACTTAAATTATAGGAAAATCAATAATTAAAATATGTTGTTGACTTTAAGTAAGTACATTGTACTTAGGTAATGTAAGTTACACACACGTAAAATGAATGTTTGACTTATGCCAAATTGGCTACTTCATCAACTGTAGGTAACCAAAATGCCATATTTGTACATGCAGAGGCCATCATCATGTATTTAGGATTAAATTTAACACAATGTACTGGGCCTGGATGATCTCCATTGAGAACACAAACTTTATAGCCAGTAACTGCGTTCCATACATGAATACGACCATCGGTTGATCCACTGAATATGTATTGAGAATCTGGACTGAACGATGCTTCGATAGGAATGCCTTTATTATTCAAGTGACCAGTAAATGTCTGGATTGGTGTACCATTAAATGCATTTATCAATCTAATTAAAGATCCATTAGTAGGAATAAGTATTGTACGGCCATCCTGACTAAATTTGAGATCAGTCCAGTCACATTCTTTCTCCTGAGGAAGCTTCACAGTAATGAATGGTCCTTTGTCAAATGACCTAAAATTAAAAATATCAGTTAGAGGTGGTAATTAATTTTATTCAATAAAAATAAATATAAATTACATTTACCTGACATCAAACAGTTTGAGAGTTTCAGAATTAATGCCAGCAGCCAACACTAAACCTTCTGGATCAAAAGCTGCCACAGGTCTTCCCATAACATTGATATAACCTTGACAATTTGGCGACCTCAAATCCCATAATCTGAGACTTTTATCCAATGATCCAGAAACAAACATGTCCTCAATGGGGGACACACATAATGACACAACTTTTTTGGCATGTCCCGTGAAATAACGAATGTACTTATTATCATGTAATGATAAGTATCTAAAAATTAAAGTGTGATAGTTAAAAATATTTATTAACCTAACTTAATTGAAATATTTGTATTTATATGATTAAATATTGTTCTCGACTAACATTATCATAAGTTGAAAATCTACTAGATTACCAGTTAAGAATATTTACATAATTTTTTAGGAAGTAGTCTAGACTAATTATATAAATATAATATAAATAGAAATCAGAAAAAAAAAATTAATTATACTGAACATTCGCATGTGCCTCGCTAACTATTGTATCACACTATTGTTAATTAAAATATACAAACACAGGCTATTTAACCAAAACTAATAATAGGCCAATTTTCATTTGGGTCATTATTTTCATAAATCAGCGGTTCTCAAACTGTGCACCTACATAAAATTGATTATCAATGAGTATTTTTTTTTTATTGTTCTGCCTATTGTTATTTACAGCAGGGCACCGTGGTTAAATTGGATCCAAAAAAAGGCACCGCAGAAAAAAAGTTTAGGAACCGCTGTCATAGATGAAAAAATATGCAAGATAAATAAAAAGAAATAATTTAATTTAGGGTGCTCGGTAAGTAGAAATATATCAAATATTTTTTTTGAACAATGAAATTTGTATTCATTTTTAATATTTTATAAAAAGTAGCTTAGTATATGTAATTGAATAAAAAATTGTCAATGAAATTTATTAAAATTGTTTGTATGAGAATACACTAGAACCTATTGATTAGGAACACGGATAATTGATATGTTTGAGTTTTTGAAATAAAATGTCTAAGGATGAACTGCCCATACATTAAAACCTCAATTAAAACATTGAAAATCAATTGTATTATTGAAATAACATATTGGTTATTTTAAGCAACTGGAGCCAAGGTACTACTGTACTACTACACTATATAATCTTATCCTTACTGTCGTTATGTATCGATACTAAATTCTACTTGTACAATTAATTTAATTTATTATACTGTTCTTTATCCTAAGTACAGTACAAGCGTGGAACCAGAATATATTTACGGGTGGGGGAGGGGGGCTATCGCCACTCAGATCTGCACCTGATACAGTACCCCTATTTTGCTCTTTATGCTACCGTTTTAGTTCAGCTTTGGTATGTATACATAAAGGTGGTTAGTGTTTCTCGGTTTTGAGCAATATTATTTCCATGAAAAAATGATCAAGTTACTCAAGAAGTTGTAAAAAATTAGATATATTATATCCATAGATATATATTTTACATAAAATATAAAATGATTCATTTTTTTCCATAGTAGATATTTTTTTTTCAAAAATAAAAAAACCAATTGCTCAATTGACATTTCATCTTGGTCTAAAAGTGCTTCTAATAAGTGGCTTCTATTGTATATAACTAACCTAACGCAAATGGAGCACTGTAAATTTTTGACACTATTTATAACACTAACTATTGAAGAAGAAATTAATAATTAGGCAAATAAAATAATAAAATGAACATAAAAGCCAAAAGGTAAATAACCTATTTAATAGAAAATCCTTTATAAATGTATATATATGTATATTGTGCTTACTAAAATTACTAAAGTTTAAATAATTATGGTTAAGAGGGCGTTATACTCACATATCATGTCTCCATCTTACTAATGTACATCATAGCAAATTTGTGTTCAGTAGAACACATTTTATGTTGTTAGCTTTAATATTGAAGTCAATTTATTTATTTACCCATTATTAAACTTAAAGGTAAGAATCTTATATAAGACATGTCATTATGCTTTTATTGATATTATAATTTTAGAATGAGTTATGAACATTTTAAAGTTGTAATACTTTACATAGCTATAACTCACTCTAAAATTATAATATAATTATTATGTCCTAAATAATATTCTTACCTTAAGTTTGATAACAGGTAAATTGACTCCAATATTAAAGCTAACAATAAAAAATGTGTTCTGCTGAAAGCACATTTGCTATGATCTAACGTTTCTCAGATAGAGACAAAACATGCAGATAGAACGTCCTCTTAATACACAATTACAAAAATCATTTTTTAAAAGAATAATACAATTATTTTGTAGTTTATAATAATTTATATTAGGAAAATGTTTTGTTTGGATTGAGAACTTGGTACGGTAAAAACACAGTGATATACTATATAGCAGGGATGGGCGACTGAAAGTTATTAGAGGGCAAATTTTTAGAAAATTAAAAATTAGCAGGTCAGAATATAGAGAGCAAAAAACGGTCATTCAAAATATGCATTTTAATTTAGCATAGAGTATAGACCAGCATTTCCTCAAAGTGTGGGTCGTCAGACAATTTTTGAATAATGATGTCAATGCTGTTATAACAGAAAACAAGCACACATTTTGTACACCAAAATAAATTGATTATAAACCTATAAATACTAAATATATATTACAAATTTATACATATTTATATAATACAAAATTTCGGTTTTTTATAATATTTTTTGAAAAGTGAAACCATGTGGGTCGGGATAAATTTGGGCAGCGGTACTTAAAAAGATTAAGAACCACTGGTATAGACGATTTAACTTTGAAATGTATAATGTAATTTGAAAAATGTTAACGCGGGCCAGATAAAAAAGGTTTGCGAGCTGGATGTGGCTTACGGGTCGTCAGTTACCCACCTCTGCTATATAGTATCAATATTGAACAAAAGTTATGTACTTTGTCTTTACCCATCC